>NC_046158.1:49133353-49320853 GCF_011064425.1 Rattus rattus | reverse complement strand
GGCCTAGAGAACACCTTCCTGTGACTTCTGAAGAACCAAAGGGGGAATTTATGTCCTAAGATGTCAACATTCATTCAGTTCAACAGCTGAACGAATTGCATTGCTAACCATCAGTCCTCACAATAACCCTGTAAGGTGATCAATCTCCTCCTTCAGATGGTGAAACTGATCTGAGGGGTTGAAGAATTTCCTGCAAACCCCACAGGCACTGGAAACAACCCAAATTGAAGCCCTGTCCATTTGGCACTCACTGCTATCATAGTTTTCCTCAGGGTTTCTCAGAGGTATGTGACTTTCTCCAGGCAGATGGAGGAGTAGGGACTGCTTCAAGCATTCTCTTACTCTTGGTTCGTATTTATCTTACATCTAAGCTGGGCCAAAGGATAGGGCCAGCCAGGGCAGCACTCGGGGACTGATCAGCCTCCTCCCTTGATCAGCAAACACACAAGAATCACACACATACCGCCACAGACACCAGCAGAATTAACCCCGTACGTATTTCATTAGTCCACCTTCATAGAAGGAGTTCATCATCACATTATCCCTTACCTGAATGCCTTACTAAGATGGACCCTTGAGCCAACAGAATAGTTCAGTGAGTAAAGGCACCAAGCCTGAAAACTTGCACCAATCTGGGGCTCACATAGCAGAGGGAGAGAACTGATTCCTCAAGATGTCCTCTGACCTCTAGATATGGACTGTGCTAAATGTGTGTGTGTGTGTGTGTGTGTGTGTGTGTGTGTGTGTGTGTGTGTGTGTGTGTAGGTTGATAATGTCATGCAGGTGAAGGCAGATACAAATAAAATGAGGCCTGTCATTGGACAAGAAGGAAGGATGGGTGGGAACAGAGTTTTAGAGAGAGGGAGAAGCAGAAAAGAGAGAGACAACATGGAGGCAGATGTGGACGATCCTCACCTACATCTCCACATAGATACAGGTTGTTATGAATATTTCTTGAGGAATGGATTTCTATAGGTCAATTTATCTTATCTAGGTGGGTAGTTTATATCTTTACCAATTAGTTGTGAGTTTATTGTGTGGATGTATTGGATTGAGAATTTAACATATAAACCTGATTGATAAGTTACAGCTTATTGAGTCATGCTTTCACCGGGTAGTTGGGAGTTTATACTTTAATTACCAGGGGGCAGTTGCTGGGAGAGTGGGCAGAGTCCATGGCTGGGAGCCGTGATAGGCCAGCCACTGCTGGACTTCTAGAGCCCTGATTTTACTGGACAGCTGGAACCAGAGAGTTCGTGGCTAGCAGAGAGCTGCCTGGAGAGATATTAACCAGAGAAAAATTACAGTTAGTCCCATATGGCCCTCTGGTACTGGAACTAACTCTAGCGAGCAGTGTGGCCAGGTGCCACCCTGAAACGGCTCGTGGACCGCCTAGGTCTGAGAGTACTTGGGGGCAGCGTGGAGCAGCTGAGATAAAGGTATCCCGCAGTGCCATGTGGCCCTACGGTGCCGGTGCTAGTGCGGGATAAAAGGTTCCGTCCTTCTAAATATTTACCAAAACATGTGTGTACACACACACACACACACACACACACACACTCACCTGCGTGTGCATACATACACAAATAAAAACACAATTTAAAACATTTAAAAGAAGAGGGGAGACAGCTTGCAGGGGACCCTGGTTTGGCGCCCAGCACTCATACCACATGGCTCGCATCTCATATAACTCCAGTTCCAGGGCCCTAAGACCCTCTTCTGACATCCAGGGGTCCACTCTCAAGACAGACACATAAAGTGAAAATTAAATGTTTTAACTTAATGTTTTAAGAATTTCAAGCATGAGTTCTGTATTTATATCTTTACTACCATTCCTTCTGTCTCCACCTTCTGCCAAATCTCCCACCTCCCACTCAAAGTCATGACCTCTTTGCTATTTTCCTATTACTTTTACACACACACACACACACACACACACACAAGACCTACCGAGTCCATTTAGTATTAATTGCACGAGCATGTGTTTAGGGCTGAACACTCAGGATTAGAAAACTTAAAGTCAATATTCTGAAAAGTGTTTTTAAAAAGGATGGACTCGCTAACAACTGGGTGACAGCTGTGCGGGTAAAGGCGGTCACCATGCAAGCCTGGTGGCCTGAGTCTGATCCCCAGAACCCACACAAAGAGAAAAGAGAGAACAAAGTGTACAGAGCTGCCCTCTGACCTCCACACACGCGCCATGGCGTGTGCTTACCCCACACTCCTCGTGCACCCACAATAATGAAAAACTAAAATCTATCCCAAAGCAGTATCCGTAAACAGAGAGTTATTTAACTAAAAGTTGCCAGATCTTGCAAATACCAATACAGCAACCCTCTGAATTTTAAATTTCAGATAAAGAGTAATTTTAATGTAATTATATCCTTCCAATAAAAGGGATGTATATATATACTTTAATTTCCCACTGATCTGAAATTCATATTAATCAGTTGTCTTGCATTTTATCCGAAAACCCTGGGGAAACCTGGTTTTCTCCGTCTCTCCTTCTGTTGCTGCCTAGGGCTGCTGGGTTAGTGATGGCTCAGACAACTGCCTCAGAGCCTAACCTCTGTTCTGTACGCTCTGCCTGCTGTGTACACACAGGAGTGAGCCAAGGCTTGTTACTGCCGCTTTACTGTCCCTCAGCAACACTGGGAACCCAATGGCCCAGGCTGACTTTACCCTAAGATTAAAAGCCATCTTGTTTCAAGCTCAAAACAAGTTCATTCCCGTTTTCTGTAAAACTTGGGTTTTTGTCTTAACCCATTTAATGGAATTTTACATGTTCCACACCCTGTGTTCTGACGTCCACCCTAATAAGATGTTTTGCCAAATAATTTTGAGCTGTTCTGCCAGGTTCCTATGTAAACAAAGCACCCTTGAAAATACCCTAGCCTTGAAGTTTTAAAGCTAATCTAAACCCCACTTATCCTGTGTTTGATGCTATTTTCTCAGACACAGCTTTAGGGAGATAGCCCTGTCTTACAAAAAACAAAAAACAAAAAAACAAAAAACAAAAAAAAACCTCTAACCTTGGTTAATTAGACTAAACCCCACTCTCTAAGTGGGGTTAACGATTGCAGGGCCCACGAGATCAAGACCCCCAACCCAAATACCCCCAACCCAAATTCTGAAGCCCTTCCCTCTGGGCTGCTGGGACTGGAATGTTGCTTCAGAAGGTGCACACCTTGAAGATGTTCCAAGGCAGGCAGATTTTCACTTAGAGCCAAATGCCACTAAAAGGAAACCAGTAGGAATGTATCTGAAGAGGTCTCTATCGGTAACTCCTGGAAGGTGTTTCTTTCTATGACATCTGGTACTGTTTCTGGTAGGATCGCACCTAGGGGACAGAGAGGTACCTGATAAGGTACTCAAGCTCCTCCAGACACCAGCAAAACCTTGCAATGCCCACCCGGGTTTTTGGCACCTGGTTCTTGGTCCCCTATGTTTTGTTGTGTGTTTTGTTTATCTTCTGGCCAGTGTCCTAGCAAGAAGTCGTTCTGCCCACTTGGTTCTTAGCTACTGAGAGCCAAGATGGAAATTAGTCAAGCCCATATAACGTATGAACTGAGGTGCTCACCTCATGCTTTGTTTTGACAGGTTTCTTTCAACCATGTGAAAATTCTGTGTTCTGTACCGACCAGCTTCACTTTTTTTTTTTTTTTTTGCTGACTCCATGTTCTTTGTTTGCTGGTTTCTTTTTCTTTTCTTTCTTTCTTTCCTTTTTTCCCCCCTGTGTCTGTCTCTTTAATAAAATCTGCTACCCTAGCTACTAAAAAACGTTCGCACAACTTTGTTTTCCCTTCTTGAGTCTGCTGCTAGGTGTTGGCTGTGGTGCTCAGGAAGATGAACAGCAGAAAGCATGCAGAATGGGGGGGGGGGGTCTGCAAAAGTGAGAAGGGTAAGACCTGACAGGAAACACCAGACCAGCACCATGGCAACCTCGGTGGATTGCTATGGCTGCTTTAGCAACCATTGGAATTTCTGCCTCTGAACCTTCTCTGTCCTCAGGTTACGCCCCCTAGTCACTGGATTCAATTTTTAGATATGGATAAAGCTGGAATACTGTTTTACACAATTCTGCTTATTGAAAAGCTGGGTCTGGAGTTGGGTTACGGCTCCCCCTTCTCTAGACCCAAGCATGCTTATTTAAAAGTTTAATTTACTCACAACAGGTACGTCACCTGGTTTTGTGACAAGAAAAGAGAGAGAAAGAGAGAGAGAGTGCGCAAAGAAAACAAAACAGACCATTGATTTCACCTGACTTTCTAAGACTTGATAATTAAAAATCTATAAATGTGTAATCTTAATTTACTGCAGCACACTGTACAGGTGACTTGGATCCAACTTGTTTTTTAAAAAATTTGGGAAACAACATTAAAAGACTATGATAATTAAAGATGTAATAAAAGCCATTAATAATTTCTGTTCCTCAATCAAGGTAACATAAGTGAGATTTTATTTACTGTGATCAATAACTGTTTGCTCTTAAAAAGAAACTAAATCACCCTACAGACTATCTCCCTCTTAGGAGGTCTGCAGGAACCAGGGACACAGGTGAGCCTTGTTCTGGTTCAAATTCTCACACCATCTGGGACACCCATAGAGCCCAGCTGACGAAGGACCTACCTGCCCTAGAGATTCACCTTCCTTCTGGTCTGCTTCCCGACCCGGGCCACATCAGCCCCTGATATTCTCTCATACCCTACAGCCTGTCTGCCTCTAAAAGGTCTGCAGTTAACCAGGAACACAGTCTGCCTGTCTCCCAGGAGATTTGCCACAACCAGTGACAGAGGAGGCCTACCTTAACCAGGGGCACAGTCCCTCCAGTTTGCACCTCCATCTACAACCGGGGCATATCCTGCCCCTGGAGCCCAGAGACTGCCTGACTCCCAAGAGGTTCACCCTAGCCAGGGACACAGGAGGCCTGCTCTAACCAGAGACATGGGAGGCACCCCTAATGAGAACCAACACTGACTGCCTCCCAGGAGACCAGCTCTAACCTGGGTCACAGAGCTCTACCTGCCTCCAATCTAGTCAGAGGCATCCAGGCCAGTTAACACCAGAGATAACCAGAGATGGTGAGAGGCAAGTACAAGAACATAAGCAACAGAACCCAGTGGAATTTGGCACCATCAGAAACCAATTCTCCCACCACAGCAGGATTGTGACCTAAAATCCCATCTCATGGTAATGATAGAGTCATTTCAGGAGAATAAAAATAACTCCCTTAAAAAAATGCAGGAAAACACAGGCAAGCAGGTAGAAGCCCCTAAAAAGGAAACAAATAAATCTCTTAAAGAAATACAGGGAGATACAATCAAGCAGGTGAAGGAATTGAAAAAAGGGTCCAAGAACTAAAAGCGGAAATAGAAACAATAAAGAAAACATAAATTGAGGCAACCCTGAGATAGACAACTTAGGAAAGAGAGCAGAGGCTACAGATGTGAGCATCACCAACAGAATACAATAGATAGAAAAGAGAATCTCAGGGGTAGAAGATACCATAGAAGATGTTTACATATCAGTCAAAGAAGATACAAAGAGTAAAAAGCTCCTAACTCAAAATATACAGGAAATTGAGGACACAATGGAAAGAACAAACCTAAGAATAATAGGAATAGAAGAAGGTGACGATTCCCAGCTCAAAAGGTCAGAAAACATTTTCAACAAAGTCATAGAAGAAAACTTCCCTATCCTAAATAGATGACCATAAATGGAAAAGAAGCCTACAGAACGCCAAATAGATTGGACCAGAAAAGAAAATCCTCTTGTCACATAGTAATCAAAACACTAAATGCACAAAACAAAGAAGATGTTAAAAGCTACAGGAGAGGGGTTGGGGATTTAGCTCAGTGGTAGAGCGCTTGCCTAGGAAGTGCAAGGCCCTGGGTTCAATCCCCAACTAAGAAAAAAAAAAACAAAAAAAAAAAAAAAAGCTACAGGAGAAAATAGCCAAGTAAAATATGAAAGCAGACCTATCAGAATTATACCAGACTTCTCAACAGCGACTCTAAAAGCCTGGACAGATGTCAACCAGACCCTTCGAGAACACAAATGCCAGCACAGGCTACTATACCAAGCAAAACCCTGAATCATCATAGATAGAGAAACCAAGATATTCCATGACAAAACTAAGTTTGAACAATATCATTCTAATCCAGCCCCGCAGAATATACTGGAAGTAAAACTCCACCAACGAAAACACAAGAAATAAAACATCTTGCAACAAAGCCAAAAAGAAGACACACACACACACACACACACACACACACACACACACACACACACACACACACTACCACCTCCAGCAACAAAGAGTCCACCTCCAGTAGATAGATAGGGTCTCAAGTGGAGGGAGGGACTGTGGGTCTAACCCACAGTCAAAGTTTCTGACCCAGAACTGTTCTTGTCTTAAAGAACTGCAGGATAAAAATGGAGAAGAGACTGAAAACAGGAGCCTAGCATAGGCTCTGAGAGTCTCTACCATCAGCTGACTGAGACAGAGGCAGATACTTAACACCCAACCATTGGACTGAAGTCAGGGACCTCTATGGTTGAATTAGGGGAAGGACTGAAGAAGCTGAAAGGGAGGGAAACCCCATAGGAAGACCAGCAGTTTTGACTCAGCCAGACCCTCGGGAGCTCCCAGAGACTGAGCCACCAACCAGGCAGCACACACAACCAGGCTGGTCCAAGGCAAGCACATATGCAGCAGAGGACCGCCTGGTCCCGCCTCAGTGGGAGAAGATGCACTTAAACCTCGAGAGACCTGAGGCCCCAGGGACGGGGGAGACTGGTGGGCAGGCAAGGGTAGGAGGAACTGTGGGAAGGGAGACTAGGAGGAGAGCAACGGCTGGAATGTAAATAAAATCATTTTAAAAAGTAGAAAAGGAAAAGAAACTTAGTAACAGGTATTCTGCTTCACCACCTTATCACAAATGTCGCGGACTGAACCCTTACATCTCCTCAAATTCTGCATTTATTCTGCAGTAGCGTGATATATACAAAATTTCTTCTAATTTGCCAATTCTAGAGTTTACACTTTAGAGAACTAAGCCAAAAAAATTTTCATTAAAAAGTCAAACAAACAAACAAGAGGGGAAATAAAATAAACTATCCCTCGAGAAAAAAAACGAGCCCAGGCCACTTCCTGGCTTAGGGCTACTTGCCTTTCTGACCAGATTTTGATGCCAACCTAACAGTCACTGTCTCTGGCCAGGACTGGCACACTTAGTCAATCTTCTGATTAAAATATAACGTAACAGAGGTTTGATGCCATGAGATAGAATACGACCAGGATTTTGGACTGGCAGAAAATGGCAAAAAAAAAAAAAAAACAAAACCTCCCTTATTCTAGATAAAAGATGAAAAAGTGAAAGCATTCCTATTGGCTTACAGGCAATTCTGCTAGGCTCCTCCCAGGGACCTAGCAACTGTGTATGTCATCAGCTGCCCCCAGTTCCTGCTGCCTGGTGCCTGCGGGTATAAAAGGACTTCCTGCCACCCCAGCACTCAGCTCCTGGCCTCTGCCCCCTCTCTCTCTCTCTCTCTCTCTCTCTCTCTCTCTCTCTCTCTCTCTCTCTCTCTCTCCCACATTCTGTCCTTTCTGTCCCTCTCTGTCCCCGATTCTCTGCCCTCATGGCTCTGCTCCTGTGTCTGCCTCTACCATCTCTCCAGGCCCTCACTCCCTTCCCTTCCCCCAGATAACCCCTTTATATGAGGTCTGTCACATGGCGTGATTTCTCAGGGGGGCACCTTGGCATGGCCCCGCCAATTACCCCCCCATTATATTTCATAACAGTTAGGACCACATCCATAGGCACAAAAACTTCAGATATTTTCTTTTAGGTTAAGCACAAACGCCCAGCCAAAATCTGTCACTGTGCCTAGCAAGGGTCTCCCTCCGCCCCCTGGACTACTCCTCTTAACTGTTTTCGCACAAAACAGGAGGACTTTTGCTGCCAGACATTTCCAGAATGCTACATGCAATGATTCTAGGTAGGTAGTCTTAGATATCTACAAATGGGTGTGTGATTTTCATCACCTGAAAAATCCAATAAGCATCTTACAAGGTTCTCACAGAGGCAGGCTCCTACTGAGGGTCTCAATGAAAATGACTAGAAAGGGGCTCCAAAGCAAAACAGGGGACAGATGCTAAATAAAGGACAAAATTAAAAAGAAGCTGAGAGGGGAAACGAGGATTTCAACACACTGACCCCACGGGGAGCTCTAGAGGAAGACGGCATCTTAAAGTCTGCCTTGATTTTAAACAAAACCCACTAACTTTGGTGGTTGCGCACAGCGCACAGCCTGTTGCCGGCTCTGCGGGACTGTATGACAGGATGAAAGACCAGATACTTTGATGTGCAGGTGCCGCCCATTGGCAGCAAACTATGCAAAACTTAAGAACTGGCTCCTGCTGCGGGAGAAGGTGGGGCATTCATAGCTACTGTGTATCCTGTTTAAATTTTCTACTGAACCTGCAACAGGTTCTTAAATCCCCCACCGTAAGTTCAGTGTTTCTAAAGGCTAACGTCAACACGAAAATGCTAATCAATTTGAAACTAAGTTTGAGTTCTAATCTTATAAAAGGTACTAACTTGTAAAAGGTTACTAAGGATTACAAGAGGCAAGTAAATGACCAAGTTCTTTAATATAGTCAGAACTGTATTTATAGTCAGACTAAATACAAATGTAATTTTTTTTTTACCGGGATAAACTTTATCGTTCTATACGTGTTTCAAGATTAAGCCTAAAGCTAATAACTCAGAGCGTGTAAAAATTTATTTAAGATCAGGTACACTTAACAGATGACCCTCAAAACTTTTCAAAGGTCTGCTGAATGTGGCATTTAAAATGTTTAATAGAAAGGGTTATGACAGAAAATCCAGAGGTGACCTTAAGGTGTCCAAAAGAAGACAGACGGAGCACAGACCCGGATTGTGATGATGTTAACCCCTGGGCCAACTGTGGACACTGTAGGGCTGACTGCCCTCCTCTGCCTAAGTCAAGGTAGGCCAGTTTCCATGTTCCTGATCCACAGGAAAGTCTCTCAGGCTTCCTGAGTCGGGATGCTGAAGGTCTATGCTGTCCTATGCAGCAGTTAAAGATGCACTGTTGTCCTGTGTCCTTTCTAAGTTTATATTAAAGGACACAGCATCCAAGGATATAAACACTTAAATAGGTCATAAAGATCTAAAAAGTTGTTTAAAATTAAAAAATAAAAAGCTTCCGATTTCCTCCCCCGCTGCGCTGCTGAAATACTAAGATTTCAAAGGTCCGGAGTTGTGACACAGATCAATGGAGCTCTGACAAGCTGGTAAAGCACCGACTGCCGTTACCAGTTGCAAGCTCAAGATTTTAAATTGCCTTTGGTTGTCTTCTAAATATAAACTTAAAGATGCTTTTCATCATGCTAAAATAAATAAATAAATAAAAATAAAAACATCTAAATCCAATCTATATCCATCATCTCTCTAGACAGGAGAAAAAGAAAAGTTCATGCTTTTTAGCCCCTAACCATAGCTTTTGCTCTGATTCGTGTCACAGCATGTGTCTGTTTACAGACACCCGTTAACTGCTTTTTCTACAAGGTGGATTTCAATGAAGATTATAAACAATGGTAACGTTAATATTACTAAAACCTTTATCTTTTTTGTAATTCAAATTAGTCTCAGGGAATTTCAACTTGAATCCACCTGTCACAGCTCAAATGGACACCAGATAACTATTCCTGCCATGTCAATCCACAACCTCAACTTCCCCACCCACTACCCACTCCTAAGAGGGAAGCTCCAAATATGAAATTTTTTTTTTCTTTAAGTTCCTTCACTTTACCTTCCATCCCTAGTCTAGATTTGTCTCTGCGGATTTCCACTCAGAGGTTAGGCACCATACAGAAATCAACTGCAGACTACAAACTGCTCCCAAAGTGATCTAGGCCAACCCCCAAATAGTCCTACAAGGCTAGAGAGCCCTGGACTTGCTGAAAGCTGATATGAACCAGTCCAGCCAGCATAATTCTCTGTCTCCTCATCTGGTCAACGAGCCAGATGCCCCATTGTCTGGACCCCTTCCTGATTTTTAACTAAACATTCCAGCCTTCATGGGTCCTGACGACAACGTCCTAATTTCATCTGAAATGCAGTTACAGAAGAGAATGTGCTGTCCCCTACCCTCAGCAAAGGCCAGAAGGTCAGGTCAAAAGGAAACTCCCTGGCAAAGGGGACAGAGTGGCCACGTATAATGCCTGCCTACTGGCACACCGGGCTCCCTCATTGTCCAAAAGGTGCCTGTGAAAACCGAATAAACCACCAGGTAGATTCATCAGCTGAAACAGTTCTGCAATATGATAGGACACCTGATCTGCTCAATACAGAGCAAAAAGGGTGGCCTCACGAGAAATTTATCCTTTCTTCGCTAACCCACCAGATATCCTTAGAGAGACCCTAACCATAATACAGATTTTGTCTCTTGCCAAGTGGAAAATGCTAAGTAAGATACTTGCTCTCTGCCAGCATCGTCAGCCTATACGGCAATGGAAATGGAAAATAGCACAGCCTTTTGTCTTTCTTTTTCATGAAAACGAGGTGGCCATAACATATTTATATGCAGTGAGGGACGGCACCCCGCTGTCCTCAGAAGGGACGCAAGATTACCAGAATCAGCACTGTAGGCAGAGACAGCCAGCCAAGCCTTGGGTGAGCCTGAGGATCCTGACGTCACTAGGCACAGCTGGCTCTCTTCCGCCCAAGCATCCCGGCATCCCTGCCAGAAGTGTTATTTCTTGATGAATCCAAAGAAGCTTTGCTTCCCCCCACCCCCACAAGACACACACACGCACGCACGCCACATTTTTTGGCTTCAAAAATTCTACTGGCTCCCACAACTGGTGCACTTTCCAACTGAAATTGCTTTAAAATGTGATAAATCGAATATTTCATTTACGAAAACAAGATTAGAAATGGTTCCATGTTCTATTCTAAAGAGTATCCCTTAGCACACAAAACCAGCCAACACAAAATTTTAAAATAATATGTATAGCTTCCCTCTTTGCATTTTAAACTGCCAATACATCTGAACAATACGGTCTGAACAGCTGCTGAACACAGCATTGAACACAAACTTTCAATGACCCTGAGTTCCCAAGATTTCACTTGGCAGGAGCTGGGCCTGTCTGTGTGCAAACAAAAAATATTTTTGTCCCAGTCGATGAAAACCTCACATATCCAAACAGTGTGAATCTCTAAAGACTATGGCATCTAATGTCCCTGTCTTAGGTAGGGTCCCTATTGCTGCAATGAAACACCATGACCAGAAAGCGAGTTGGGGAGGAAAGGGTCTATTTGGCTTACACTTCCACATGGTAGCCCATCACTCAAACAGGGCAGGAAGCTAAAGGCAGAAGTTAATGCAGAGGCCATGGAGGGGTGCTGCTCACTGGCTTGCTCCTCGTGTTTTGCTCAGCCTGCTCTCTTATTGAACCCAGGACCACCAGCCTGGGAATGGCGCCAACCACAGTAGGCTGGGCCCGCCCCCACCAATCACTAATTAAGTAAAGGCCTTACGACTCGATATTGTGGGGCAATTCTCTCAATGGAGGGTCCCTCCTTTCAAATGACTCTAGCTTGTCAAGGGGACATAAAACTAACCCGCACAGTTCCCTTCTGAGTTGTCCTCGATAGACTGCAGAGAAAAGAGGGCCACCCTCGTTCCACAGTCACTTGGTGGTATACACAGAAGTGTATGCAATAAGTTCAGAGCATAGTTACGTTTATTTAAGACACACTGGGGCTATTAAGATGGCTCAGTGGGTAAAGGCTCCTGCTGCCAAGCTCGAAGACCTAAATTCAATCCACAGAACCCACATGGTAGAAAGTGAGAACCATCTCACGCAAGCTGTCCTCGGACATCCACACGTGCCATAGCAGGCACACTTGTGCACACATTCTCTCTCTCTCTCTCTCTCTCTCTCTCTCTCTCTCTCTCTCTCTCCTCTCTCTCTCTCTCTCTCAATAAAATAGAATAAGATATTTTTATTAAAAAAACATATAGTTTATCTTTGTAGAGATATGTGCCCAAAAAACCTGCTCTATCTTGAATAAGCTATGTAAATACAAGACCGTTGTGACTCTTATTAGGCATGGCTCTGGGAAAAGAGGCCATTTTTTTTTTATTGATTGTTACTTGACAGTTCCAGACACACTTATAATGTATACTGGTCACTCTTCCCCCACACACACACCTCAGTCTGATACCTATCAACCTCCCCTTACCCTTACAGCCTCTGTTTCAGAATCATGACTTTGAATCGGATTTGTTACCCATTTGATTGATGTAGGGCCATCTGTGTGACCACTGGGTTGGGACTATCTACTGGAGTCTGGTGGAATCCTCAGTGGGTACACACAGAAGCCGGTGGGTCCCCGTTATCCTCAGTCTGTCTGCTCGGTGCTTAAGGGTGGGACCCTTGAGCCCCCTCCTCCCTCTCTGCCTGACAGTGGCCCCATTCTTAAGCAGACCCAGTGCAGGTACCAGCAGCTGCTGTGAGATCAAATTGCCTTGGGTGTTTCTCGCCCAGGACATAGCATTTCCCAGCCACTCTCCTTGTCTTCTTGTTCTTATATTCTTTCTACCCCACCCCCACTCCACTCCTGCTTCTAAAGTCCCTGAATTTGAAAGGGATAGGGCTGAGTATTCATTCATCCCTTATTGCCATGTACAGCCACGAGTCACCACTTCACCACTGTCCACTGGAAAGGGGGACTTCTTTCCTTAAGGCTTGAGGGTGTAAACATAAATATTAGGAAGGAGCTTGACAATGTATCAGTCTAGCTAAACAACAGTATTTAGTATCCCCTGCCCACTTAGAGCCTATGATCTTTCTCCCCTGATGTGGGTATTTGACCAGGTTCGCAATACCAAGCTCAGATATGGAGCAAGGTTCAAATCCAGGGAGCAGTTGGTTACCCTGCCACTGATCCACAAGGGGGCAACCATTCCTGGCAAGCATAGCATCCTCTTCCCTTTTCCCATAGCATCCTCCGTAGTAACTTCTAGACTAAGCAAACTGGCCAGCAGGGAAGAAACTTCCAAATCAGTTCAACCTTGGTTTCTCTGGACCATGAATCCAAGATGTGTGATATCTTCAAAAATAAAGTTTTATTGTCTAGTTCTGGCAAGAGAGATGGCAAGAGCCTCTGTTGCTTTAGGGAGCTTCTGGGGCCACTGACCAACAACCCCTAAGGAAGAAGTTTTTATTTAATAGCCCATGGCTCCTGGGTACAGATTCTTCTAGCTTTTCAGGCCATCTCCCTCCAAACATTTTTATTATTTTTTCCACTACAGGATAGTAGATTCCTATATGACTTTTGTATCCCTTTCATTTTGGTTAACCTTCCACAACTCCCACAATATCCCCTATCTCCCGACAGCCTCTCTGCCTAAACCTTTCCATCCGCTGTGTCCTATTACCTATACTCTACCATCACCTCTCCCTTAATCAATCCTCATCCCGAAGAAACGTGACGTTTTTGTAGCGATAGCTATAAGCAAGGCAATTAAAAATATGCCCATATTAGAAACTGCCTACAGCTTTCTTAAGGATAAATTTTGAATTGTTTAGAAGAAAATTTGACGAACTATAGTCTCGTAGTTTAGTCTGGATTTATTCCCGGTGGCAGAAAAGAGGCAGACACTCTGAGAAATTGTTCCCAAGGGACTATTCCTTCAAACAAAAACTTAGTATGGAAGTTTCCGTCCATCTCCATCACCCAGAAGAACGGTGTTTTGCACACAGGGCATTGCTTTTCAGAGTTCTGCCATGGGTGCTCCTCAGTGTACATCTTCTCAATCGGCCTCCAAACGGAAGCTTGCTGCTGCGGCTCAGGGGTGTGGAATCCCTGCTGATCTTTGGTTGAGAGAGAAGCGAGGCAACGTCTTCCTAACACACTCATCCCACCTGCTTCCCTTCAGCTTAATTTCCACTGAAAAACCAAACAAGATTCGCAGACTCCGTGGAGAAATGCCAGGAGTTTTGGATGATATATCTGCAGGTTCCATCTCATATAAAACTATTCTTGGCATCTGGTTTACACAGGAATCATGGGGGGAAATGGTGTATTTATGTCTAGTGGTGAACTGAAAAAAAATTAGATCCTGAAAAGAGAGGGGGGTTTGTTGTTGTTGTTGTTGTTGTTGTTGTTGTTGTCTTTACAAATTGAGTAACATTTCCTTCCTTAGTGAGATTAGGCACCCTCAAAGGAAATACCATTCTAGGAAGCTCAGTGGGTAGAGTGGGTCTGAGTTCCCCGGGGAAGCTCAGGGAACCTGAGATGGTAGGCAGCTCCCTGCTCCCTGACAGATCCCTGGCCTGAAACACATGCCACGCTTTTCCCATGTCACAGAACAGAGCTCTCTATGCTAAGAGGTACCTAGAGGCCCTGAGGGTTTAGCCAATAAGCTCCCTTTCCCAGACATTCCTCCCCGTAAAAGGTATTTAACCTCTGCTCCACCCTGAGAAGTGGGTACGCATCCATTTTCCACGATGAACAACCAGTGAACAGTTTGGAACCAAGGACTGTCTTTTTCATCAAGAACCACCATGGGGAGAAAGCCTTCGCCTACAGATCCGCTGCTTAATTCTACCATAGAAGGCCTATCTGAGCTCGCGGCCATAACCGCAGCCAAGTACCTTCATCGATGAACAAAGCTGGAGTTCCTATCCCCCACCCCCTGCCGGCCCCCATCCCTGCTCCAGCCCCTGGGCAGTCCCAGTTCTTAGGCCACAGGCCCCCAACTCTGCTCTCAACTCCGCAGAACTCTACTGAGCCTGAAGTTTGGGAGCGCCCCACCCGGTCTCGGGACTGTGGACCCTGACCCTAGGTTCCTGACCTCTCTGTGCGGTTCTCCAGCAGCGACTAGAAGCCAGGGAATACCAGCTTCTGCTTTCTCACTTCTCAGAGGGCCGTGTCCCCGCCCTTCCCGGAAGCCCAGCACCCACCCTGCAGTATCATGGGATAAGCACTGTCAAGCTCTGGGTCCTATTGCCTCTCAAACAGTGTCCTGTAGCGGGGCGGAAATCGGACCCACACCTATACATTTAAAATTCTTTAACGCAAAGCAATATTTTATAAGGGGGGCTGGAGGCACAGTTCAGTAGGGCAAAAACTCTAGCCAGTCAATCCTGGGGATGGCCCAAGTTCTATCCCTGAACCTAGGTGAAAAGCTGGATGCAGGGGTCCACATGTGTGATACCCAGGGGTATGGTGAGAGAGAAGACAGAGCTGGGAGAATCCCCTGAGGATCACCAGAAGCCAGTCTGGACTGCACGGTAGCAGAAACAGAGACTCTGCTTTTGCGAGGTAAAGGGTGGGTATCACAGATATGGACCAACTCCCCAAGGTTGTCCTCAGACCCCCACATGAAAGAGAGCTCCCACACTCGTTCATTCATACACACGCCTTTACAAAGGGCAAACTAGACAATATTTTAGTAACTAAAACTGGAACAGTAGACCCCATGGCTAAAACAATGTTAGGACAGTTCAACTGAACTCTGTTGAGACGCCTGCTCCTTTTCTGGGGTGTATACTATCCTTCTTCTCTTGTCTGTCATCTCTGACTGCCCATGCTGAATAGATGTGTGTTAAACCGTTTACTAATAATCTTCAAATTATGATAGGATATTCCATTTTTAACTCCTCTTCTTCTTAAGTTCCTAAATTATAGTAACAGAAATTTGCATGCCAGGGGCTGGAAACACAGCTCAGTGGTTAGAAGCACATGCTGTTCTTGCAGAGAACCCAGAACCCACATGGGGGGCTCACAACCCTCTCTAACTCCAGTTCCAGATGAACCCGCAACCTCTTCAGGCATCTGAGGGTACCAGACACACTCTGAGAGCTTAGGTATATATAGATAGAGGCGAAAACACCATACACAAGCAGTAAAATAAATTAACCTAAAAGAGACAAATTTGTAGTCACACTTTTCTAATCTACTTACCACTATACATCATAATTCACATTCTCCTGGCTGAATAGGGACCTCTCAGGATGAAATAATCATAACTGATGTCATATGCCTCTCTGCTGTCCTTCTCTCTCCCCCTTCTGTTTATTGACTGGCTCATCAGAGAGAACAGGATTTACTGCAGCATGCACCTCATACCAGGTCTTGAGGATCTGGGTTTGAAAAGGAGAACTCGCAGCTTGCCTTGTTTAATAACTGGACCACAGTGCTGCCTTCAAGAAGCAACCCTCGCACAACTGGCTTCTGTGGTCCTATTTGGGGCTCCTTTGTGTTTCCCACAGTCACTCACAGAGGGTCAATTTTTTGTCCTTGGTCCCTCCCTGACATCTCCTCAATCTGCATACCTGCCCAAGCAGTCAGTCTATGAACACTCAAAGACACTCACTGCCCGTTCCACCACCATTCCTTACTATAATTTTGTTTCAGACAGTGATACAGCCCAAACACATAGTAGGAGTACTGAAAAGCCTAAAGGCAGGGGATGGACCATCTGGGTGTGTCCACTGTTGCCCAGCTCTTCTTCAGTGTCTCCTGTCTCTAGTGGAGCACCAGCCCCAGACAGAGGCCCCTTCATACACTTCTGTGATTCCAGACATTAATAACTGTTAATAATAACTTTTCTATTGCTGTGACATAACACCATAACCAAGGCAATTTATACAAGAAGGAGTTTATTGGAAGCTTACAGCCACAAAGGGAAGAAGAAATTAGGCTCTGCCCTCAGTCTATGGTAACAGCCTTGAAAGTAGGCCCATGGCGTTACAGAGTTTGACTAAAAGAGAGCCATTGTTGTCTACAAGTTTCGTGTTTTATTAGGCTGTCCCTTCTCTTGGTTCTATGACCTCAGGGAAACAGGGTTTTTTTAGGATAATAATTTGTAAGGGCTTTTTGGTTTTGTTTTTTACAAACTGTATATTTCAACACCATCTAGGGATATATATGTGGTGAAAAGAAGGAGGAGGAGGAGGAGGAAGAGGAGGAGGAGGAGGAAGAGGAGGAGGAGAGGAGGAAAGGAGAGAAGGAGGACGAGGAGGAGGAGAAAGAGGAGAAGGGAATGGAGGAGGAAGAGGAGGAGGAAGGGGGAGGAGGAAGAAGAGGAGGAGGAGAGGAGGAAAGGAGAGGAGGAGGACGAGGAGGAGGAGAAAGAGGAGGAGGGAGTGGAGGAAGAGAAGGAGAAGGAAGTGGAGGAGGAAGAGGAAGAGCCTCAGAGGACTCGACGTCTCACCACTGTGTTATTCTCTCCACTACTAAAATCATTTTTCTATTTGTTTTATACATAACATCGGAGCTCACAGGCGGGCAGGAAAGGAACAGGTAATTGCAACCACTCACCCTCACCAGAAATCCATGGTTGTTTTATGGTAGCAATTTTTCTCAGGTAAACTGGGTAGGTATAATTTCACAGCCTCCATACGTAGCAAAAGCACGTCTCCGAGAACTGGAAACTACAGCGGCACCCTGTCTTCCAAGCGGATATGGTTCCGGGGACATGGCAACCAGTGAGCCATATGTTGTTTATTTGTTCGTGACATGCCAACTCTGGCTTTATTGATAATCTCACTTCTGTGTGTCGCAGCAGCCCGCGTGCCTCAGCTGTGATGGCTTGCTTCCTTGGTGTTCAGTATTTGTCTCGGGGATGTTGATTCTCTGTTCTCTTCCCCATCTGCTACCGAGGACCGTCACTCTCAGATCTCACAATGCAGCCACGTTGTTAGTACTCTTCTCCTCTGCACCTTCCGGTCTCCATTTTCAGCCTGCTGACTTGACTGCTCCTGTACTGTGCTCTAACAGGACAGCCTCGGTGGCAGCCTAACCCATCAGCTAGGCCTCTGTTCTGCGCTTGGGCTGTAAGTCTGTGGCTTTGACTGTAGCAATGCCAGCATCCCCACAGTCCCAGCCTTGACCTGACACAGTGTTGGTCAGCTTGACAGCAAAGCATGCTGGGAAGAGACGTAAAACACAAAACCTTCAAATGCAAACTGCTCAGTAAACTTTCTAGACCCTCAGTTTTCTCTCATATTTAGTCAACATGACATGGTGTATCTAGATATTTCAAAACACCTTCCTTGCCTTCCGAAGCTCCTTCCACACTCCTTTCTTTTTCTCCTGCTCTAACTTCCTCCCACGAGGCTCTTCTGTTAGTTATGTCCCTTCCTCCAAAATGTTCTTTTTCTATTACCAACGCTTCTTCGGTAATCAGTTTTATGGCTCTAAATATTGTGTACATATTAGTGATCTCTAAATTTCTATCTGCAGCTCAGAGCTGTCTCCCAAACTCCACAGTCGCGTGCTCTATCTCCTATCCAACATGACCAATAGAATGTCTACGGCAAATTCAATAAGTCTGCCTTCTCCAACAAAACGGATGGCCCCACAACCCATCTAAAACCCTCAGGATTATTCTCGACCTCATCCCCTATAGTGTAGAGGACGGAGAAACACTGAGTGAGTAAAGTCTCCAGTGAGTGAGTAGACACGAACAAGGCCATGTGGGGGACTCTAAAGCCTCGCCTCTTGAAAGTGGCAAAGCCTTCCCCAGTGTGAGGCTCAGCGGGGTGGAGAAGCTCTCCTGGGGAGTCTCTGTGCTTATGGACGACTGGCCAGTGCATGCCTATAAAGACTAGCAACTGTAGCCTCCTCCGGATATTTAGAGCTGGTTTGGTGGCAGTGGATGGCAGCACACACCTTCAACACCAACGGTCAGGAGGTAAAGTTCTCGAGGCTAGCCTGATCTACAGAGCCAGGTCCAGGACAGCCATGGCTACACAGAGAAGGCCTGTCTCAAAAGCAGAAACAAGATGACAGCCTGAGACTGCTCACCTAAAGAGACTGGCTAACCCCTGCCCCTGTGCTGTTCCCATTAAACACACTGAGGTTCTGGGCTGGGAACTGTAGCAGTGTCCAGCGGAACCCAGTTTACTCTATGTGTATCTTTGTCTGTCCTTTCTTCAGTTCCTCAACAGCCCTCGTCAGGGTTCCAGAATACAAGCCTTGAGGAACACAGAACTGGAGAGTCCTCCTTTGAACTCCTGGGCAGACTTCACCCAGCATGTGTCCTGGCGATTCCCACATCTTTCCTGCCACCTCCTGGGCCAACCACCTTCATCTTTCATCTGATAACTGCAATGGCTTCCTACTAGGTCTCTCCTCTGACTCTGTGGTCCTCTCCACAACTGTCTCACTACTATAACTGTACTGAGACTTTAAAATGGAAGCGGGGCGGGTCGAAAAATGACCCAGCGGTTCAGAATGTTTAGTGCTCTAAGAGAGGACTAGAATTTGGATCCCTGCACTCACATGGGCAGCTCACAAGTGTTTGTAGCTGTCATGAATGTCCCTCAACACACACACACACACACACACACACACACACACACACACACACCAAATAAAATGTTTTTAAAATTAAAATAATAACGAAATAGAAATGTAAGTCATTTCATCCTTCTACTAGAACCCAGAGTGAAAGCCGAGGTCCCTGTAAGAGTCATTCATTCTCCACATGACCTGCCTGATTCTCAGTGTGGCTTCCACTCCTGCCTGCATTTACTTAGCCCCAGTGTGGTGGTGTGACTAGGACTAGTCCCATAAGCTCATATATTTGAATGCATGGTCATTAGGGAGTGGAAACTCTTGACAGGGCTTGGGAGGTGTGGCAGGAGGAAGGGATGTGTCCCTGGGGGTGGTTCTTGAGGTTTCAAATGCTCAAGCCAGGCCCAGTGTCTGTCTGCCTGTCTGTCTGTGTCTCCCCTCCCACCCATCACTGCCTGTGGATCCAGATATAGAGCCCTCAAGAACACTTCTCCAGCACCACGTCTGCCTGCATGCCACCATGCTTCCCGTCATGATGGCAAAGGGCTCTCTTTACCTCTGAACTGTAAGCCAGCCCCAATTAAATGCTTCCCTTTATGAGAATAGCTGTGGTCATGCTGTTTTCATAGCAACAGAACATCGACTAGGACATCCAGTTTCTAGCCAGTCCTAGAGCAATCTATGAACCCATACCAAAGTCTTCACCCGGGCTATTCCTATTGTAGAGAATTCTTACCATAAACATATGCTTAGTTCAAATCCCTGCCTCTTTGTAGAAAGACCTTCCAGATGAACCCTATCCTAACCACACTAATATTATAATCTCCACCACCTCTTACTGGGTGTAACTTTAATTTTCTAAAAAGTCTCATTTTTAATGATGGTTCTTAAATGCTTTAACCTCCCTTTTAGCCCACCACCCACCAGAGTTGGTGGGAAAGAAAGGATACAGGAAGTAGACCTGTTTAGAAAGGTTTTTTGGGTAACTCCTGTCTGTGTTGTCTGGTAATTGTCATGGTTGTCACAGTTCACAGGTCAGCAGCAGCAGCTCAATCTACTTGCAAACACTTTACGGATACAACAATAGTCTAGTTCAGTAGAGTCAGGATAGCAAACAGGAATCAGCATCGGTGGTACTACCTAGCAGAGACAGGCAGGCCTCAGGCTCAGCACAAGTCATCAGGAGGGACCAAGGCCAACAGGGACGCCAGAAGAAGTTCTTGGCTGTGCCTCTCTCAGGGAAGTGAAGATCAGTGAAGATGCATGTCCCACACTGGGTGTTTTGTTTTGTTTCTTCCATAATATATATCATGTTTAACACAAATAGGGATTTATAATAGTAATTGTTAAGCTTATGACCATTATCTATTTTCTCTGTGATAAAATAAGCCCTCTGGAAGCAAGGACATCTTTCTTTGTGCATTGATAAATCCAAAGGACTTACAAGATGTCGCCCATGCATGAAACAAATATTGGTTGGATGTAGAAATTCATCTCATTGACGAAATGCACCAATCAAAGAATATTTATCTGGAAATCCAGTCCATAACTTAAAAACTATAAATAAAAAAATAAAAATAACTCAAGTATGATTGATGACCCAAATGCTGAAACTCTGAAATTTTTATATTTTACTCTGAAGAGAGAGAAACACTCAGGGGGGAGCAAAATACACATGCTTGCATTATGCACACAGCCCTATGAAACTCAGTTACCTGGGTTGTAAATCCAAAGGATTAGAAGCAAGCTGTTCTCTTTGTACAAGAGAAGACAGGACAGAAACCTAGAGGACAGTAAGTGAGGAGCAGCAACCTTTGGGCAGACACAAAGGACAGACACAAAATGTAAGTAGGCAAACTAAAAGTAAGTGTAAAGCATTTGAGGGACCTGGTACTAAAATAGATGATCCACACCCTTCAAGGTCACCATATGTGCCACAAGATACTGATATATCGTCAAGAGAGTGGGCGTCAACTGAGATACTGAGCATGAGATAGTTAAGAGAAAAATAGTATTCCATACACTTTGGAAAAAGTCCTAAGAAATATCATTGGAGTATTTCTACTAGAATCATTATGTAATGTTAAACATTGATGATTTGGGAGGGAGACTTTGTGAAATTCTGTGTGATGTAACTAAAGATTATAAATAACCACATCGTGAGGCCTCCAGCTACTTTTGTAAAATAATCTTATGTTCCAAAGGGGAGCCACATCCTGGTCAACTTTCACATCTCGGGTTTTCAGAACTCTGTGTCTGAGGTTTTTATGATGCAGAATGAAGCATAAACACTCTTACCTAGCTGAAACACCTGTAACGGTGTGTCTGAGAGGATGCATCAGCAGTGGGCACAGGGTTGGGACCAAGACGCCAAGAACATCCCCAAGGTGAGACTTGGAAAGGCTACCAGGCTCCTCCTGTGTCTTACCTTGATTGCCTTTGAGTTAAGGATTCCACATCTACAGGAATTCTTTATTAGAAATAAACTGTTTCTGATAGAGATGGCACATGAAACTCCTCACACATTTTCTCAAATTACTTTGGGGTCTAAACAAACAGATGCAAGATAGGCTGGTCCTGCCTCCTTCAGTCCACTCCAGAGGTGGGGTCCCAGGGTGTCTATAGAAATAATCTTTTGTGTACTATGTGGAAGTATCACCTGTCAATAAAAATGTACTGGCCAATAAGCTGAGGCAGGATTAGAAGGTGGGACATCCAGCAGAGAGAGAGAGAGAGACAGAGAGAGAGAGAGAGACAGAGAGACAGAGACAGAGACAGAGACAGAGACAGAGAGAGAAACTCTAGGATAGAGCCAGGCCCAGGAAGATTCCCACCCCTACACCCCAGGACTTAGAGGAAGTTGGACATATGAAACTGGGGAGAGGTAACTAGCCTTGTGGCAAACACAGAATAGTATAAATGGGATAAATAAGTTAAGAGTTGATGGGAACAAGCCTAGCTTATGGCCATAAATAAGTCTCCATGTCCTTATCTGGGAGTTGGGGCAGGCTTAGTAAAAACCCAAACAGTTATAAATGGTGCTCAACGTGAGGCTATTAGAATTCAGGCTTAGAGCCTGAGAAAAAAAACCCTGGGTGACAGATGTCTGCTTTATTTTTCTTTGAGAGAAGTTGGTCAACAAGAGAGGTAGAGGACAGACAGAAATGTCAACCCAAAGCATCTAAGCAGAAGAGGAGACCAGAAACAATCAACAAGGGTCATCTGACATGAGAAATGGCTCCTGCCAGGTCCTGGAATTCAGCCATGTAGAGAGACAATTGTGAAGAAGCTAAGACTTGGGATAGGCTGTCATTCTGCCAACCACAGTATTTGTGGTGTCCCAAAGGGATATGAAAAGGGGGGAAAGCTCAATCCATATGAACCATATGACTTCTGCCAATGAAAGATATATTTATAAAAAAAAATTAAGCTGAGGACTAGAGAGATGGCTCAGAGTAACTGTCTGTTCTTCCAGAGGCCAGGAGTTCAATTCCCAGCAACCACATGGTGGCTCACAGCCATCTGTAATGGGATCTGATGCCTTCTTCTGGCCTGCAGGCGTCCATGCAGATAGAGCACTCACATACATTAAATAAATAAATGCATTTCTTTTAAAAGCTGGATGTGGTGATGTGATACAGGCCTTTAATTCCAGAATTCAGGAGGCAGAGGTAGGCAGATCTCTGAGTTCAAGGACAGCCAGGGCTACACAGAGAAAAACCTTGCGCGCGCGCGCGCGTGTGTGTGTGTGTGTGTGTGTGTGTGTGTGTGTATACATATATATGTATATGAATATATATATTCACGTGTCATCAGTACATCACATGTACTGACGTGTCACATGTACATCAGTAGATGGCAGAGAAGAGAGAGGCTGTGTCTATGCTCAGTGTTCTGACCTGTGAACATCTGAATGATTAGTATTCCCTGAAAAACAGCAAGCCTGAGACAACCACCGGTCCAGCACCAGGGTATCTGGACGAGGAGCTAGTGAGATGACTGCCAGTCTGATGCTGCACTGGCCCTGATGGGCTCCCAGGACGGGGAGTGAGCTGGAAACTAGAAGGACGTGCCAGGGACCACAGGCCCTGGGTAGGAGTGAGCCTGAGACAGATGACCCTCCCATGGGGCCACTTGGGCAGACCCAGAGGAGTAGGGAGCCAGAGACAACCACCAAACTCGCACCATGGGACCCAGACTGGGAGCTAGCCTGAGGTGACCACCAGTCCTCATAATGCACTCCTGAGACCACTCCTGAGATGACCCTAGACATTCAGAGGTCTCAGGTGCCATTAAGAGGAGCAAGCGATTAGTGGAGAAATGGAAGAGAAAGAGAAACAGAAGGATGTGGGCACAATGAAGAGAGGCAGAACTGGGTGCTCAAGGGTAGTAAAGAACATCCTGACGTGAGTAGCAGGTGAAGCCACCTGAAACGTAGTAGGGCCCTGGCCTGTGCTGCCACTGGGGACCATGTATGAGTTTGTGGCCCTGCAGCAGCAGGGTTCTGTTACCACCAAAAGCCAGGCAGACTTGTCTGGTCTGGGCTGCCACCTGGGGACATGTTAATGTCTGAGAGCTGGCCCCACCCCTCACCTGGGCATTGCGGGAGAGCTGGCCCTTGCCGGTATGAGAACAGGAGAGTTGATCCCACAGCTAGTCAGCTGCAGTACCTGAGAGCAGCCCCACATACTGCAGGAGTTGAGAGTGAGCCAGCTGGAGAGCTGGCCCTGACACTTATCTCACCAGTGGTGGTGTAGATGAGGAAGAGATACACCCCCACACACACCCATTACCACCTGTGGCAGGTGGGAGACCTGGTCCTGGGGTCATGAGAGCAGGAAAGCGGGGCCTGAACCTCACCTGCAGCAGCAGCTAGGAGAGTGGGCCTTCCACCATGCCGGGGCAGCACAGTAGAGCTGACCCTGATGTAAGGGTGTGGGTGAGGTGGCCCCGAGGGTTTGAGCATGGGAGAGCCGGAGGGCTGACCAGGTCATGACATCACCGAGTCTGGGCTAAAACGTGGAATATATATATATATATTCAGACCAAAGACATTGCAGGAAGTACAGTAAAACCTATGACCAGCTATCACTGGTTGATAAGATTTCAACAATTTCTTTATTTGGCCCCAATTAAAAGATAGTTTCAATCACAGCTTATAACTTTTCAAAGCCAATATTCCCTGTCCCCCCAAATCTGGGAAGGATAAAGATGTTATTACATGTTATGTGGTAATAATATGAGAAACAAGAGAGGGGTACTGAACAGACTCCCAGACTCCCAGCCCAAGGAAAAAGGAGGAGGTGGCGGTAACTGGGCCCCAGGTAAACGTTCCCATGGTGCTGCTGTCCCAGACACAGTTCTTATATCTAAAAACAAGGACTTTAAAAACTTTAAAAAGCTTTCCTCTTCTAGAATTCCATTTGCCGATCTTTAATATTCTCAGATCTCCTTCTAATTCCTTCATGATTACTGCCGTGAGATCAACTCCGGTCCGTGAGTCTCCCCTGCGTAATGACGTAAACGAACCGAACGCAGCCTGCGGAATCCGCAGCCGTACTGCGGCTGCCCCTGAGCAGGACGAAATAGATCTAAACACTACTTCTCTACTCACAGGGGCATTTTTGTGGTAGAATTTGTCTGCGGCAGATTGAAAACCGATAGTAGGTAAACAAATACCATAAACTCAAGTTCAACCGTAGTGAGAGGAAAACCTCGCTTTCCGGCAATTGTGCACCAAGTGCCTGAAAAGTCCCAAGACATATTCACAATTCATATTCAGGCGATTCATATTATCATTTTTTACTGCCGCTGTTCACCCTCTTTCCCAATGTCGCCTGTAAGAATGACGACTAATAGATTTATATATTTAACTTTGATTTTATTATCTTTTAGGTAACCAGAACATCGAGTTAACAGCTCCCACTTCTGAGTTCTACATATTCAGAGCCATGGCTTTCTTGCCCATTTCTCCTGAGGCTGGAACTTCTGATAAAGAGAGACAAACCATATTTTAATCCTCTAAGCCCACAGGGGGTTAAAAATTAAATTTACTTTGACGTCCGGAACCTGTTGAATGTGAGTTGTAAAATGCTGCCTCTGCGGTTAAGATAAATATCCAGCCACACACTGAAAAGGTAGGGAGCAAAGCGGTTGAGATAGCATCAGCTTCAATTGAGGGGAAGATAAGGTGTATTCGCTTACAATGCTGTGCGGCTACAGCAGCAGCGGATGAGGGAGCGAGCGAGCACAGGAACACACGCTCCGTTCACCGAGCCAGCCTGGCTGGGCACGGAGAACTGCTTTATGCAAAAGCAGCCATCTGCAACGGCACCCTGTTCTAGCAAGACAGGACTCCCTATCTGTGCTCTAGTAATCCAGACATTCACATGGGATTCCCGGTGCATGTTTTTAAAGTATTTTAGACAAAGAAAATATAAAGCCAGGTCAGAAGTCGGAGAATCCCAGCTCCACAACCTGGGTCATCAAACACCATCAGGGAAGTCTGGTGTAGGCAGCAACCCCAACATTGACATAACAGGCTCGCTGTTCTCAAGTGGGCTTCAGGTTTTGACATAAGTAAAACATATTGCTGAATCATTATGAGGAAACCATGATATGAACTCAACACACACACACAATCATACACAGGCATGCGCGCACACACACACACACACACATGCACACATGCACACACGTACACATACATAATCACACATAGGCACATGTGCACACAATGTTCTAAAAAGGCCAATGATAATGACAGAAAAAAAAATGTTCAAGCCAGCAAACAAATCCTTCAAACAGGAAACTGGCAGGATTTCCAGGCCATTTCCTTCTAGGACTTCAGCTTAAGTGGCTCCGTGCAGGCACTAAGTTCACCCCTGATAAAAACTAAGCCAGGTGAGCACAGACCAGAAAGCCATACTTAGAGTAGGGCAATGGCAGGGTTTGGCTTCATAGCCAGGGTCAAAGCACGCTCAGACCCCTGCCTCTCCTGATCTGAATGAAGCTTAGTGGCTCTCTAAAGGCAGCTTTCTTCTTCCTGAAGAAAACAATTACTATATTAGAAAACTAAGCAGGGTGGTAGGATGAACTCCTATAATCCCAGCAAGCAGGAGGCTGAGATGGGGGTGCGAATTCAAGTTGGGGGTAGACCTCAGATCCTGTTTAAAGTCCTAAAGGAAAGAGGCAGGAGAGAGGAGTGGGAGAAAGAAGGAAAACGTTTTTGTTTTTTAATGTGTATTTGTTTCCATGTATGTACATATGTATGTATGTATGTATGTATGTATGTATGTATGTATGTACACCATGTGCATGCCTGGTGCATATGGAGGTCAAACAAGAGCATCAGACTTCCCTAAAACTGGAGCTATGGGTGGTCTTGAGTCACAATGTAGATGCCAGTAACCAACTCCAGGTCCTCTGTCTTAGCGTTCTATTCTGTGAAGAGACACCATGACCAAGGCAACGCTTATAAAAGAAAGCAATTAATTGGAGGCTTGCTCACAATTTTAGAAGGCTCATCCATGATCATCATGGCAGGTGGGAAACAGACAGACATGGTGCCAGAGCAGTACCTGAGGGTTTCACATCCTAATCAGCAGGGGTCAGGTAGAGAGAGAGACTGGCTTGACATGGGCTTTGAAATCCCAAAGCCCACTTTCAGTAATACATCTTCTCCAACAAGGCCACACCCACTCCAACAAGGCCACACCTCCTAATCCTTCTCAGAGAGGTCCACTTGGGAAATAAGCATTCAAACACATGAAGCTATGGAGCCATTCTCACTCAAACCACCACATCCTCTACGAGATCAAAAAAACTAGATCTCTAGTCTTATTTTTTAATATATCTTTGAATAAATAGTATTTAAAAGATAACCCAGGGCTGGCTAAATAGCTTAATAGACAAAAGCACTTATTACCAAACCTGATGACCTGAGTTTCTGTGACCACAAAGTAGGAGAGAACTAATTCCCACCAGCTGTCCTCTGATCTCTACTCATGGGCTATGGCACACACATGCACACATACACACATACACACACACACACACATACACACACACACACACACAAAATAAATAAGCAAACATAACTTTTAAAAGATAATCAGGAATTCTAAAAGCCTTCATTTATCCATTTTATAAAATTACTATCATCTATTACAGCAACAAAAGTAGTTAAAAGTATGAATTTTTTTTTCAAAGTCAGATCTTGTCACCAAAACAAAGGATTCCCATATTTATTCAGCCTATACCTTCACCATGGGCACCCATCCAACTCTGCTCTCTAAAATGTCTCATCCACCCATTTGGGTACAGCCTGGATTTAAATTCAATTCACAGTTCATTCAAGGCTTTAAATGAAACATTACATCAGTAGAAAGGCCTCTCTGGCCATTCGCTTTCAAATAGCAATGCTTCTAGGTCTCCTCCATTGTCTCTGCTTTACTTTCCATCACAGCTCTTGTCGCTGCTGGGCATGGCCGTATAGATGCTGGCACTTGTGTACTCTGTATACCCTACTCTGTGCACCCAGTGACACGTCTCACGGGTAACTTGTCCCTGTTCACTACCACATTCCAGCCAGCTGGAAGACCATCCAGCACAGCCTCAGGCATTCAGTCATGTCCCGAAGGCTGACTGAGGAGTATCTCTTCATCTAGTATTTTAATTCACAAGGTCAAGGGCTTTGTTGTTTTTAACACCAATGGGCATTCCACAAGAGCATCTGGCATAGAGAAATCAAGTATATATAGTCAGAGTGAATAAATGGATGAGCAGGAAGGAAATCACTAACTTTGATCTTTTCCTACATGGCCTTTGGTCTGAGGAAAGTGAAAGCGAGCATGAGGTGGGGAGAAGGGGGCAGGCGGAGGAGTGAGCAAGGACTGGCAAGGGGCACAGAAGGCAGAGCTCTCATATCACAAATGCGTTTAAAGAGCCGACGGAGACAGCATGCAAGATTCAAATACCCAGCCTTCCTGTGGCGTATTCAATAAGTAATTATGTAATAGAAGGAGAAATAAGATTCCCCAGGAAAGAGCACACCAACTGGTCATCTAATACCAAATGGTCAGCCCGAAAGCATACATGCAAGTAATATTATACAGACGTAGGAGTGTATACACATATGCCTATAACAACAGTTAGCAAAAAAAGAGACTGAGTTTGAAAATGAGTCAGGAGGGGTATGTGGGAGGATTTGGAGGGAGGAAAGGGAAAGGGGAAATTTTGTAATTATAATCTCAAAACAAAATTTAGAATGATTTTAAAGATCTCAAAATAAATAATGAAACTGATAGATAGATAGATAGATAGATAGATAGATAGATAGATAGATAGACAGATTATAGATAGGCAGATTATAGATTGATAGATGAATTATAGATAGATAGATAGATAGATAGATAGATAGATAGATAGATAGTAGATAGATAGATGAACAGACAGACAGACATATAGCCAGGCAAAAGCTACCACATGGTTCGTCACGGGAGAACTAGCCCTGTCCCTCGCCAGCAGCCTCAAGTTGGCACTAGTGATGGTGTGGGCACAGGAGAAATGGTCCTGCCCCTCATGGGAGATCTGGTACCTCACAGCTCTCCTAGTTGATGGCTTCTGGTGTAGATGCAGGCAGAGAAAGACTCATCCTCCCATGGGGAAGGGGGGTCATGGACACTAGGAATTTGGCCATGCTCCAGGGACTATATAGACAACACAAAATGGACTTTTTGTTGGGAAGGAGAGGGTCACAAGGAAGCAGGAGGTGGGGGCTGACATGGGAAGACTGGGAGGTAAGTGCAATCCCGGGGGTGCATGATGTGAGATTCCCAAATAATCAGTAATGCTACCACAGAATAGAAAATGTTTGCAAATTATATATCCAGTAAGAACCTAACATCCAAAAGATATAAGATTTCATAAAATTCAATGGCAGAAAGAAAAAAAAAAGCAAAACGAAATGGGCTAAAAATGGCCAAAAGGCCCTGAGTAGACATTTTGCCAACAATAACACACCTCTGGCTATGCCCGTGAGGGAGTCTCCTGAGAGGATTAACCAAGGAGGAAAGACTTACCCTGAGCATGGGTTACACCATGTCATGATAGTGCCAGGAGACCTAATCAAAGGGGGAAAGAAGCTCCAGCATTTGTTTCTCTTTGCTTTGTGACTCACCAGCTACCTTGAAGCCCTGCCATAAACCACTCTCGGTCACATGGACTCACCCTCTTAACTGTGAGTCAAAATAATTCTCCTGTACGCTGTCACAGAAACCAGGACAATCCCACAGGGTGGTGGCAAGAGGGTGGCTCGGAGGCACTGTGCCAATGCACCTGATAACCTAAGTGAAATGAGTGAACTCCTGAAATATGACCAGAAGAAATCGGAGTGGTCCTTTATCTATTAAAAACATTAAATCTGGGCTGGAGAGACGGCTCAGTGGTTAAGAGCGCTGACTGCTCGTCCAGAGGTCCTGAGTTCAATTCCCAGAAGCCCCATGGTGGCTCACAACCATCTGTAGTGGGATCTGATGCCCTCCTCTTCTGGTGTGTCTGAAGACAGCTACAGTGTACTCATATACATAAAATAAATAATAAAAACCATTAAGTCTGCCTTTAAAAACCTTTCTACAGACTAGGCATGGTGACTATGCCTTTAATCCCAGCACTTGAGAGGCAGAGGCAGGTGGGTCTCTCTGAGTTTGAGGCCAGTCTGGTCTACAAAGGGAGTCCAAGACAGCCAGGGCTATTACACAGAGAAACCCTGTCTTGAAAAAACAAACAAAAAAAAGAACAAAAAACACCTGAAACAAATGATACATATTTTTTTAAACATCAATCTTTGATCATTTCTTTTAAAATTAGAGGGGAGGTCAAGAATAAAATAGAAGGCGACTGAGAAGCCAGAAGAATCATGATACTAAGACAATAAAAGAAACGTTACAAAGCCACCAGCTTACATCCCTCATTGATATGAAAATGGAGTTCAGAAAATATAGCATAGTTGAATACACAATTGAAAATATCAGGATGATAATATGCCATGACAAAGTAGTATTTCAAATTGGAAAGGTTGGTTTATCATCAAAACTCAGCCATGCGTGGTGGTTAAATACGTGTTCCCAGTACTCAGGACGCTGATGCAGGAGGATGACTATGGTCTGAAAGCAGCCTGCATTGCAGGACAGCCTAGGTGACTGCAGGATTGTGTCTGTAGCAGGGGGAGAAGGGGAAGGGGAGGAGGAAGAGGAGGAGAAGGAGAAGGAGAAAAATCTCTACATTTCTAGGAGAAACCAAAAAAAAAAGTTTTTTTGAGAAAGAGAAACAAAAAATTCACATGACCATCTTAATTTAGGAAGATTGGGTTTGCTTTTAAAATAAAAGCAAGCAGAAGAAAGGAAGTGGGGGAGGGAAGAGATTCACGCTTAAAACCCCATGGAGTCTTTCTGGTAAGAAAAGAACTCAGAGACGCTCGTCCACCTTCAACTCTCTTCCTAAACCTGGCCTAGAAGCCCCAGCTAGTGAAGTTGGTCAAGAAAAATAAGAAAAGGCAAAAGTAATCAAAACAAACAAGCAAAGCTATTTTTGCTTTGTAGACATGGCGGTCTCTTAAAACTATACAGTAACTACTAGAATTCAAGAATTTGGCTTGGCAAAAATCATATCTCTAATCCAATCAAACAGGACATCTGAACCTGTACACTATGGTCTCCCAACTTTTGACAACTGCACTACACCTTCACAACTTAAAGGTAACATTCTCAACACAGCTGTCATTGTAAGTATCTGTTGCTTTAATCGAAAATTCAAGAGCAGAGGTTCGGAAAACTTAACAGCTTAATTCCCACAGCGGGTGAATGGGGCTGGTGGAATCTGAATCCAGATCTGGTTAATTCTAAAAGAAAGCTGATCTGACGATGTAGTAACATTTCCAACTAGGAGACTGAAAATGATGAGGGACCCGAGCATGCGGCCCTGAAAGAAAACAGGAAAATACAATGGCAAAGGAAAGAATTGGAGACGTTAAATGTCCCTAAGGACATAGACAGCTTTGGGGACCGGGAAATGCAGGATTGTGATGTCATTACTAAAACAGAAAAGAACGAGAACCTAAAGGGGATTGGGGGCCGAGAGAGGTAAAAATTTGACAAGCACCAGCTTGTTAGATTCCAGGCAGTTTTGACAGCAAATGGCAGAAAATCTAACAAAGAGTAGTTTCTAAGAACAGTGTGTCATTTTCTTCACAAGTCAGAACATCTTAAGATACATAGTAATTGAGCAAAGTCAGGACCGGGCCTAGGGTTTCCCTTGGTCTCGCCTTTTGAGTTACAAGATGGCCACCGGCAAGCCCATGCCTTCTAGGCATCAAGCATATCAGTATCTTCATCGTTTATCAGGAAAGCAAAAGCCATCCTAGAATCTCTCAGCGCCCTTTCACTTTGTCACCGTGGCCAGGACACCTGGACTGGGAGAAGAGACTGGCAGAGACTTGGCTGTTTTTCTTTTCTCTCCAGCTTCTGCGGCAGTGGAGGGTAAAGGCAATGTTCCTGCGAAATGTCAGTGGGATATCACAAGGGAACTGCCCTAGGCAGAGACAAATGCACCTGGTCTGTGACATGTGCCTTGGGCACGAAATTTAAGCATTCCTCGTGGAGCAGGAGACGTGGACAAAAGGGCGTGCATGAAGAGGAAAAGGAGGACCGCACGCATTTCACATTTCTGCAGGAGACCCACGTGCTTTGCAGAAAGGCAGCTGAGTCAACATGGCCAGCTGGAGACTGCTGCTGTCCCCCAGGCCAGTCTGCTGCTTTCCTTGGTGTGTACAGCTGCTTCCCTCTCTACCATCCGCCCAGTTACTTCCATTTTCTTCCTCCACCAGAGCCTCCCCGAGCCTTCATTCTCTGGGAGAGAAAAAGGGCCTAGAACGGCAGCTCTCTTCCCTGCCTCTCTTGAGGATACAGCTTTAAATCTGTCAGAAGCAAACCTTGGAGGGCTGGTTTGGGAGGTTAACCTATGCTAAGGAAGTGTTATGAAAGCTTATCAACCCAGGGGAGTTCAGAGAAAAAGGCAACGTCAGTCTAACCATCCCCAGAGGGACCAAATATCCACCTAGGGAAGCCCAAAGAAGACAGGCAGCTGCATGTGCTCTTTAAGGAACCACTTTTCTATGGATAATTTAATCTCCCAGGCTCAGGGCAAGGGACAAACAGCAGGGCCAAGGGCGTTGTGGGCCAGCTGCTCCTCTCCTAGGCTCACTGGCCCTTGGGCATACCATCTCCCATGTCCCCTCTGAGGGCATCAAGGCTGGTCATGCTCTTCTTCCTTAAAAATCTTCTGCAAATAAAACCAGAGCCATAACTCTTAACCCTGATTAGACGCCAGGCTGTATATTTGTTCCACCTGTACACAGCATGGGTTCCCATGGTCTCGAGGCCCCAGTGAGCCGTCCCCTAAGAATGTGCACACACAGAGATGTCAGAAATTAAACTTTGAAATGATAGATTGCTAACATCACAGGGAGAGGTTAGCGGACACCATGTGCCTTTTGAGGGAGCGCCTCGAGTCTTCTGTCGAAGCTCGCACCAAAATATCAAGTCAGAACTTGATCAAACTCTCAACCCAAATGCCATCTTTAGGAAACAGAGGTTCAAAGGAACGTGTCTCTAAAAATACACCGCAGGGAAACAATTAAAATTCAGATAGAGACAAGCCCCCACTTTCAAGATATAGGGGGAGAAATTCACATATAAAAACATATCTAAACTAAATATAAATAATTCGCATGATGATACAAAGTGGGAATAAAGAACATTTTGAAATAAACAAGGAACTTGGATTATTTGAATATATTTAGGGACTGGTATCAAACTTTTTAATGTATAGTAATGGCATTCATTTCTTTATAGAAATGAGAGATATACTTTCTGAGAGATATACTGAAATGCTTGCACATTAAATGCTACATGTGGAAATTGCTTCAAAATAACCCCGGGGCAGGGCACTGGGGGAAAGTACAATGGGTAAAACCCTGCACACAAGCGTGACAACCTGCGTTCCTTAAATAAGCAGGAGTAGGTAGCGTGCGACCGTAATCCCAGAGCCCTGTGGCAAGATGGGAGGCAGACACAGAAGAATGGCCCAGGAGATCTGGGGTCAACAAGCATGTCCTACACTGTGTGATGGAAAGGTGACCCGCTCACCCAGGATGAAAGGTGAGAAAGAATCCCTGAATGTTCCTGAGCTCGACACCCACAGACTGCAGCATATGCACACCTGCATGCACGCATGCCACACACACACAACTAAACAAGTAAATAACTACACAACAGACAGACGGACAGATGGACAGACGGATGGACAGACAGTCCTAGGGCCAGAGGAGAATGAATGGGCATAAAAGTAAGACAGGACTATCAGTGAGCTAATAATTCGTGGGGTGTGGGGAGGAGTAGAATAATAAAACCTTATCACTCTGTGCATTTAGAAATTTTCCACAATAAAAATAGGTAGAATTTTTTTTTAAATGGTTGGTTAAAATAGTCATGAAATATCTTCCCACCCCCCCACTCCAAAGCCAGAATTCACATCAGCCGGGAACCAGAAGCAGCGGCAGGAACAGATGTAGACAGGGCTAACCCATCACCTGCACCCTTGCCAGAGAGCAGCAGAGGCCACCTGGGCCCAAAGGAGATAGTGTATGTGTCCACGTCACCCTGGCCCTGTGAGCACTTCTACACGGAGGGCGCTGGGCAGGTGCTGGGGATAAAGGGATGAATAAATACGGCGACTAATGTGGAGGGATGTAAGTGAGAGGTAATCAGGCAGTTACCACGGAGTCCGACTTGTCTTATTACCGTGGACAAAGTGTGCCCTGGGAGCTCTTATGGTGGTCATCTAACTAGAAGTCGGGATAGCAAAGCTGTCCTCAAGTATCCCCCGGAATTACCTTGTGATTAGAATTCAATTCCCAGCTCTGTGGCTCTGGGAAAAGAACATGCTCTGTAGGCTGGAGATGTGAGCATCCTGACCTCCTGGCAGCCCGCTTCTCTTTGGAAATTCAAGAGATGTGCTTCTGCTTAACTGGATTCCCCGATCAGCTGGCCTCGGGCGCGACTGTGTTAGCCAAAGGATGAGCCTCTTGTCCGGGGGGAGCAGATTTAACGTCAAGTTAATGATCTGGCTAGTCTCTAACGTCTCAAGAGTCTAGTGCCTGTGCAACCTACCCTGAAACATGCAGGAATTCCCAATGTGCTGACAAGTCAAGATTCCTGGAGTGAGTGCAAGGCTAGCCCTGAGCCCTGGAGAAAGTCCCAGAGAAAGGGAACCCCTGGAGTTCTGCCTGGTTGACCCCAGCCTCCCCGAGAGCCAGAGTTCCCCTCTGCGTGCCTCTTTGATCCTCTCCAGCCTTCCAGAGTAAGACCATATCTGGTGCTCCCTTGGTTTCTGAGTCATCTTCTCACACCATGTGTCCTACAAAGTATTTTCGTTTTAGCAAATGTGCTCCTTGATTTCTTTCAATCCCATTCAACCACATCAAAATAGCTAACATACCACCTATATGGGGCTAAGTCACATGTGAAGGAGCTGTCAACAAAAATCTGTGTGTCTGTGTATGTGTGCATGTGTGTATGTGTGTGTGCATGTGTGTATGTGTGTATGTGTGCACACATGTGTGTGTGCTTAAAGGAAACACAAGACGACCTCAGTTGCCTTTAAAAGATGACAGTCTTATTTATATGCCCCATCAACCTTGACTTCTTCTTGTATTTCAGCCCGTGAGATAATGGTCTTCAAGTAAATTAATCAACTGCCTTACAGAACTCCAAACCAAAGGAAGGACACAGCAAACTCTTTACCAAGAGAAGACAGTTCCTGTCACTGAAGGAGTTTCCCCATGCCTCCCTGGGGAGAGCCTCTCTTGGAGAGCAAGTGATGGCAGCACCTCCTGTGAGGGCTCACACAGCAGATACTAAGCTCTGTGAGCTACAAGCCTCCTCGAAGCCACTCAGCTTTGCCACCTTGGAGAGACAGCAGCCCCATGGGTGTGTAACCCAGTAAGTGTGGCTGTGTTCCGATGAAACTGTTGGTGCACATTGAAATTTGAAATCACATAAACATCATGAGATGTTACTCTCCTTATTTATTTTCCAGCCAATCGTAGATTTTAGAGCCATTCTTGGGGGGGATTCACAGGCCAAGGTTTGCTGATTCCTGATCTACTATGATTGAAACAGACAATGAATGAATCACAAAACTTGGCGGTGCCCCTTACCCTCCACGTTAGTGATCAACTAGAAACAGTTCTTAAATCCACAGAAGCCAACCGAAAGCCTTTCCTTAAATTTAAATAAAGATCATCACACTTTTTTAAAGAGGCATTTTTCTATTTTAAATCCCAACTAGTAGGAATGCATGTAATTTCACTTTTAGCTAACCATCTCAGCTCAAGGGACAACCTACGTAAGATCCATAAGGAAACAGTAAACTCGCTTGGCTTTCCCAGTGAGTGCATTAAGCCTTTTCTCGGGTGTTGGTTTGTACGTCCTAAGGTCTGACATTGTCCCAATTTTTGGGAGGAGTATTTACAGACACCAACTCAGTTCTACCACAGCCCATGACCATAAGTTGCTGACACATAGAACACTTTGCATTTTCTCTCTTCAATGTAATCTACAGAGCTACATCCCTTTAACCTCCTCCTTTACATGTTAAGTTTGGGAAATTCTGTCCCAACCAGGGTCTTTGTAGGTGTGCCAACCACACATTTCCCAGGCTCTGTTCTTCTTCATTTGTTTCACCTCAATTTTCCTTACATATGTCTTTATCAGGAAGACTTTCCTATTTCTACTTTCTTTTTCTCTCTTAAAGTTTGGTTGTAGGGACTGGAGAGATGGCTCAGAGGTTAAGAGCACTGGCTGCTCTCCTTGAGGCCCTGAGTTCAATTCCCAGAAACCACATGAAAGCTTACAACCATCTATAATGAGATCTGGTATCCTCTTCTGGAGTGCAGGCATACACACAGGGAGAACATTGTATACATAATAAATAAACTAATCTTTCAAGAAAAAGTATGATTGTATGTGTGCGTGTGTGCCTGTGTATGTGTTATGTGTGTTTGTGTTCTGCATGTGGATATACATGCATGAAGACATCAGAAGTCAATGCTGGTGTCTTCCTTGACCACTCACAACCCTATTTTATAAGACAGGGCACAGTGTTGAATGTAGGGCTCATCGTCTTGGCTAGACTGGCTGGCCAATGAGCCCCTGTCTATGCTCCCCCGTGGCTGGGTCAGCAGATGTTTGCTGCAATGCCAGGCTTTCTGCACAGGTGGCTGGCAACTCTGATATCTGTACAGCAGACATTGTACTGACTGTGCTAGGTCCATCGACTCTCTCTTCTATTTCCAATCTCTGGGCTCCTCTTTATTTCAGATATCCAGACTCCTGGTCATTTGGCTCATGCATATGTTAGAACTATATTTCTCAGCTAAACATACTATATGATCCCAGCATCATAGTCCCAAATACCCCTTCACTGTGTTGGTCCTTCTCTACTTGTGCACACTTGGAAATGTCCATGATACAAGATTTAGAAAATGGAGCATACCTTCGTGGGGAGGAAAGGTGAGTCCCTTGCTATACCTGTGTGCCTTCTTTCCCCAACCTGCTCTTCTGCCTGGCCTGACCTTCCTATTCTCTGTCTTTGACAGAGTAACCCTCAGCCTCTCCTGTTCAGGCCTGATTCTGCATTTCCAAAGCACTTTACACATCCTTGTTAAAGCATTTATCACTGGACTGCAGTTACAGTTGCCTAGCTACCCCACCACCACACCCTCAGCCCCTCCCAGCCAAGAAGCACCTCTCATCTTTTACGCCTCGATGCCTAGCACAGTGCCTGGAACAGAAGGCAGCACAGGGAGTTCCCCAGACAATTTTCATCCCCACTCTCGGCCTTCACTCTCTCATTTTAAAAATTTAACAGACTACAGTTAAAATTGCAACTTCAAAATGTGCCCCTCCTACTGGCTTGCAATGAAAGCGCTCCTCCTAAATGACTCTTCCGAGGAATTCTGGGAGGAAGGCCACAGAATAGACAAGAAGGTCTTCACACTGAGGAAATAAAACACACGCAGGGCACTTCCTAACTTCCAAAGCACTAGGAAGCTTTTTCCTCCCTTCTGCTGGGGGTGAGCCAGAGACTCTCATTTTTCAAACTCAGGAAGCAAAAGTGATCAGAACTGGTGGGAACTCTGAGCCTAAAACATCCTCAGCTTATCCACCTGCATTTCAGTAAACGAGGCTCAGGAAGGGAAGGTCTTTCTGTTGGTTTTTGGTTTTTGTTTACCTTTTATTTTTTGTTTGTTTTTGGTTTTATTTTTGTGTTTGTGGAGTTTTTGCTTTTTGTTTTTTTTTTTTTTTGGTTTTTTTTTTTTGTTTGTTTTTGTTTTTTTTTTTGGTTTTTGTTTGTTTTTTGTTGTTTTTGCCCATTATGAATGGTGGCATTAAACTGTGGCAACATGTCCTAAAAATCCACTCTGAATACAGCCATGTAGGCAGAAGCACAGTAACGCACACCCTGTGCACTCCACTCACACTGCTGCTGCTCTGTGACTTTGCCATAAGTACTCACTGACTAAAGGATTTCCAGTGAATTACTGACTGTTCAAAAACTGTCCACTATGCACTTCTGCAAAGAGAAGTATGTTGCTTCCTACCCAAAGCGATCCCTCACGAGGAAGCACTATTCATAGGTTAAGTGTAAGCTCCTGGTTATCTCTTGTTTTATAATTCATTTTTCCTAAAGTATTAAATTTAGATTACTGATCACATTAGCAGGCCCTCGGCTTTCATTCCTCCACAGAATTCTCTATGACTTAACCATCTCTTCAATTGTTGGACTGTTTACTGCATATAATCTCTCTAATATTAGAACATACCATTTTAGTCGGAAATGGGGCAACGCCTGCCAAAAATATTCTTGCTGCCATGTAGTAGCTAAAAGTCAGGATTATTTATCACATTAAGTTATCCAAATCAGATACATTTAGCTCTTTTCAGTTAGTTAATATCTTTTCATCAAAGGCCTACCATAGCAGAACATGCATAGCAGGCCACTCTTAAGATCCTCAAGTTTGATCCAGTCACAAATCCGTTCATTGAAAAAATTTTCAATATGGCAGAGCCCAAAATATGTCCCACAAATGCAAATTCTGTTATCACGCAGATTGCTGCAAGATATGAATCACTGGCCTTTGGCACTGAACTCTGAGATTCAGAGGCAGTTCACTCAGCAAGACATTTTGCTTGTTTCTTCAAAGTTCAGATGCCTCACCTTTTTCCTTAGGGTAATAAACTGTAATTGCTAACATACTGTGTAATGTTTACTGTTAAATTTGCAATTTGGACAAACAGAAAATTACACCGTTAGAACCTGGGAACAACTGCAATGGGTTGTCACCCAGGGCGCCTTCATCAGAGGCCGGCCAGAGTCAGCACTCTGCTGTTTAAATTCCTCTTTAGAGTGAGGGTCTTTTCTGCAGAAGATTAAGACGAAGAAAACCACCTCCCGGGTGACCTTCCTAACACAGACCTTGAGAGAGCGCCGGGGGAAGAGAGCTGTGAATTTCAGCAAGGGACTTGACAGCTCCACTGAGTCCCTCACACTTGGTTTTCCCTAAACAAAAAAAAGGTGACTCTGCACCTGCATGCATAGCCCCCTTCTCCCCGCCCCTCCTGGAAACTTAAATGACATTCTCCCTGAGGGTCTGGACAGCCTGAAGCCCGCATGCATGTACCCTCCCTGGTCTTAATGCCATTGGAAACCACCCACCCACCCACGAGTGGAGCGTGGAGTCGCAGCGGGGAGGAAGGGGACCAGGGCAGGCTGGCGCCTTGTCCCCCACAGCGCCGCATTCTGTTCCTGGCACGTGGAATGCTCTCCCGCAGGTGGCACCCCACGAGTGACCCCCTGCAACCCAGATCCCGCACCCCACCCCCCCGTACCTTTTATCCAGGCAGGCGATCCACTCGGCCGAGGACGGAGAGTGTGCAGCGTGCGCAGCAACCATGTTGGGCAGCAGCGCGCGGTGGCCCCGGGCCGCGGCCACCTCCCGCGCGCCTCCCGGCGGGCTCCCGCGGCCTGCGGGGCGGGGACCGAGGGGCGGGCCAGGCGCGAGGCCCGCGCTGCACTGCGGCGCCCGCGTGGAGCCCCGCCGCCCCGCCCGCCCGCCAGGAGCGGCGACCCCAGGACCCCTGCGGCAGGTGCCACGCTCCGCCGCGCCCGCGTCTACCCTCACCTCCGGGGGTGGGGGGTGGGGGAGGTCTGCTGCCGGTGCCACCCGGGTGTGCGTGGGGAGGGGATGTCAGACTCTATAAATTTTTCGTACGGCAAATGCCACTAAAATGGCTGCTGCCTCTCCGTTTCCTTAGAAACCCATTAGTCCTCCTCGGTGGCTGTCAAAACTTGCTAGCTGCTCCTGGCTCACCTTTACGGTCTCCGTAAATAGGGATGAGAGAGGGCAGGGCTGGGAAGACTGGCAATGAGGTGGGGGTGGAGGACACCATGGTCTCGGTGTGGACCCCAAAGGGTAAATGATTCTGAAGGTTGAGGGGCGTTGGGGGCTGGGAAGGACAGAAAGAGACGGTGTGGTCATGGTCTGAGGCAAAAGGACCCAGGAGACCAGAGGATAATAAGGGGGTGCAAACCGAAGTCACTGGCCTTGAACCTCGGACTTGCTTGGGCTCCATGACCCAAGCATGACAAAATGAAACAATTAAGAATGGGAGATCCCTGAGTCCCAAGCAGAATTAGGCGTTCAGGTCTGGAAGCCAAGTTCCTGGGTGCTCCATGAACTCAGGCCGAGTGCTGAGGGACGCCACGACTGCCTGCCTCCCGTAGGTGTTCGCTGTGAATGTTATGCCTAGAAGTTGTTCAGTTAGACTCTGCCAAAAAACAAAATAATTTACAAAGACCATTTTTCAGGAATGTGGGGACAAGTTAAATCGGTTGGCTCCTACCAAGCGCTGTTTTGATATTCGTGACATACATCTAGGAGTAGGTATGGGTGGAACGAACAGTGCTTTACCCTCTGCTCATCCATACTGTCCCCACACACGCTCCCCCTTTTAGGGCCGATGCAGAGAACCTGGGGAGCAGGAAACAGCCTGTGCCTTCTTTCTGGGATGCTTTTGTTCTCATACAACAACCTTGACCTTAAATCTCTCTCCAGAAAATTTTTCCATTTCCCCATGTTCAATAGACAGGATCTGGTTTCAGACCTGCAACCAATTGCTTTCAGTAGCACCTCCCTGCACAGGGCTTGTCCCTCAGCTCAGTTTCATTCTGTTACTCTCTATTGCTTACCATAAATATCACTTACCATACTGTACCGCGCTAAGATTTCCAACGATGTCATCTTATAGGGTGTGAAGAAGGAGACGTGTCTTCTAAATATTTTTGTTTATAAAGGTATGGGCACCATTGCATTGGGACATTTCAAGGTTACTGAATGCTTGCTCCAAATGCCTCAGAGCATACCTAGAGGTGAGGAACCAGAGGGGGGAAAACACAATATATCACCTGTCATTGCACAGAGGCTCAAGGTGGCATGGGAGGTCACAAAGCTAAGCGTGTTAGTTATTTGTTAAATCCACTAGGTGTTAGGCAGTGGCAACACTCTTCATATGCATTCTCATCTAGTCCTCAGGTCAATCTGCGAGACAGGGACAGAGGGACGATAGTCCACAAGGGACACTGAAGGTCTTTGAAAGTGGAACGAAATAGTGAAAACTGTATTTTGAGGGAAAATATTAACTGGTATAGGAGGTGGAGCTCCTTAGGAGCTGCTTGTCATGGGGAAGGTCCCCAAAAAGTCTCCCACACAGGGAAGCATTCTAAGCTCTGTCTGATAAAGCCCAAGGGCTTTGTCTATTACACGGGGAGCACTGACTGACCTCTAAGGACAAGCAGAGTTATTTAAATGCTATCTAGAAGGAGCACCTATTAGTTCATTCAGAGCGTGTGCATGACTCCATGCACCCCTGGAGGTAGGTGTCAGTGAATCACCAGGATGGTGAGGGCCACAAAGGGCCCAGGTCCCAGAGCCACCTCCCTTCCCTTGAACTGGTAAATTCAAAGTGATGGTTCTGCCATTTCTGTCAACAGAATGAGACTATAAGGTCTGTCCAAAATGACTTCCCAAGTGGTAAGAACTGTAAGAATGGGGAAACATCTCTGAAAAGAGAGAGAGAGAGAGAGAGAGAGAGAGAGAGAGAGAGAGAGAGAGAGAGAGAGAGCTCCTTAAGTCATGGTCTTATTGTTGATATACAGGTTATGCTCATGGTCTAAAAGGGTTTTGACTGTTGTCAAGAACTACAAACATAAAGGAAAACGCTCTACTGATTATTGTTAAGAGGGAAAAAGCCAGGCAAAGAATATTCTCCTACATTTCTTTTTTGTTTAATTCTTTCTTAGATTTATTTGTTATTTTGTGTGTATGGGTGTTTTGCCTGCACTGTATATAAGTATGCCATATGCCCGCCCGGTCCTCATGAAGGTCAGACAGAGTTGCCAAATCCCCTGGAGCTAGAGTTATGATGGCTGTAAGCTACCATGTGGATGCTGGGAATCATAGGTTCTCTGAAAGAGCAGCAAGTGCTCTAAACCATCTCTCCAACCCCTCTTTTAAAGGACATTAAATAACACCTGACTAAAAAAGACCGTACACGATGTATTTATATTTTGGAAAATGTCTAGAGAAGATAAATTTATAAAGAGGGAATGTGGATGGGGAACTGCATAGACCTGGGCAACTGGCTCAGAGAGGCTATCGGGAACTCAAGAAATGACTTCACACTGCTGGTGGTGAGGTGTGCACATGTCATAAAAGTCACATAATCCCTGAATGTTATGTTTAAAATGAGTGAAGATATAGTGTGCAAATGACATCATTAAAAAAAAAACTGTTTAAAAGAAACAGTAAACCTATCTATTGTGGGGCTGAGAGGGGAACATACACTAATTAGGAACAGTAAGAGAAAGTTATAGGAAAAAAAATTAAAATGACCTATCGTTCCATCACCTAGAAGGGACCTTGTTATCATTTTAGTGAACTTCATTCTAAACTTTTGGAGTTGGAGAGAGACCTCAGTGATTAAGGGCACTGACTCCTCTTCCAGAGGACCCCAGTTATATTCCCAGCACCCACATTATGGCGCACAACCACTTTGTGGTAACTGTAACTTTGTTCCTGGGAATCCGATGTCCTCTTTTGGCCTCTCCATGAGCATTGTACCCAAAATACCCATGCACATAAAAATAAATGTAAAAAAAAAAAAAAAAAAAAAACAGGGATAGCCACAAACACATGGAAGCGGCAATCAATAGTCAATCACTTATAAGTGTGTATAAATATATCCCGGCTGACTAGAAAATATCAACAAATTATAAGCTTTTCTATAAGTACTGGCATATGTTTTACATGTTCAAAATATCCTCATTAGGAAATTTTATTGGCTTCTGAATATTCAAAGATACAGTTACAACTTGTGTCTGTACTCTCTGGACCTGTTTCAATCATTGGCAAAAAATATTTTCTGCCCAATCCTGTTCTTGTAGTTCAGGGAGTTCTCTTCATGACAGCTGAGGTGTTCAGTATAGACCTCCAACTAGATGCAGAGTGTGTTACATGATATATATCTGTTAATGCCTATCAACCCTTAAATAAGCCACGGAATGTTCATATTGTATTTTGTGTAGCTGAGCAGAAGCTAAGTTAATCAGTTTGGAGACGGGCCCCTCAGTTCAAATTTCAGTTCCTTCTTCCACTAAGAGTCTGGTCTTGGATGAATTTTTAGCTTAAGATTCTGTTTCATCAGTAAGTAGAGATATTCGTTTTGTGGCACTATATCTGAGCATCATGCTTGTAGGACATTGTCTTAGTTAAGGTTTGACTGCTGTGAACAGACACCATGACCAAGGCAACTCTTATAAAGGACAGCATTTAACTGGGGCTGGCTTACAGGTTCAGAGGTTCAGTCCATTATCATCAAGGTGGGAGCATGGCAGCATCCAGGCAGTCTGTGGTGCAGGAGGAGCTGAAAGTTTTGCATCTTGATCAAAAGACAAGCAGGAGCAGTCTGGCTTCCAGACACCTAGAATGAGGGTCTTAAAGCCCATACCCACATTGACACACCTACTCCAACAGGGCCACACCTTCTAATAGTGCCACTCCCTGGGCCAAACATATACAAACCATCACAGATTTGTATCACAAGCACCAGATACACAGTATGTGTTCAATAACTATTTGCTCTCTGCACAATACAGAGAAGTAGCGTGTGCCTTCTGTGTTCCCCAGGAACCTATTAATAAGTCATTGGGGTCCTTTATATCGATGGCCCTCCATTTACAATCTGTAACTTGAAATTTTCCACTGGGAAGGATTCAGGAGATGGTTCTCCCTAAGAAACACTAACGCTTCCTACTCAAGCTATTTTGAGCTTTGGTATCACAATCAACACCATTCATTCTCTGTGCAGCGCTCTGCCATCCTTCAAATGAGAGCTCCACATCCGATAACACTGGATAATTATTGCCGTGGAGAAATCAGAAGCACAGCAGCAAAAATCAAGTGGAACCCTGCATTTTCCCAGCCCAGGAGACTCCATGATAGACCGGGTGCTCGCTGACATCATGCTGGCTTCCGCCATGCTAGACGCTGAGAAGTTCACGACATACTTTCTAGAAGACGGGAGACCCAAAACAGCTGGTGGTGTGACTCAAACGGAGTTCAAAGACAGGAGCATCAAAGGCACTGGTAATATAAATCCAGGGTAGAGAACAGAGTACATGGAGTATGGTGTTTATGTTCAAGAGTAAGACAGGAAGAAAGTGCAAATCCCTCCTTCCTCCACTTTTTTTTTTTTTTTTTTTTTTTTTTGCTCTGTTAAATTTCTGATGCCCAATCTGGGGAGGGAAATCTGCTTGGCTGGGTCTCCTACCAATCAGCTGACCCTGGTCCTCTTGTTCAACCCAGAGAGAAGCAATAGGTACGGAAGGAAAAGCTCTTAGGTGCTGGTCTCCAGCAGGTTTTGTATCCTTTGGCAGCAGAGTAATACTGGGTGCCATGGTTTGTATATGCTTGGCCCTGGGAGTGGCCCTATTTGGAGGTGTGGCCTTGTCGGAATAGGTGTGTCACTGTGGGTATGTGCTTTGATTCCCTAGTCCTAGTTGTCTGGAAGTGAGTATTCTCTCACTTCAGCTGAAGGTTGAAATCTCAGCTCCTCCTGCACCATATCTGTCTGGACTCTGCTGTATTCCCACCTTGATGATAATGGACTGAACCTCTGAACCTGTAAACCAGCTTCAATTAAATGTTGTACTTATAAGAGTTGCCTTGGTCATAGTGTCTGTTCACGGCAGTAAAACCCTAACTAAGAGACTAGGCTTAAATTTTCTAAAACCTACCTTAATAAAGGTTCTCAAACACTTTGACCCCGCCCCTCCTAGCCCACTATCCAAAAACAGTAGAGAAAAAAATGGTACACAGGGCAAGAGGATGTAGACTTGTTTACAAGTAGGTCTTTGGGGAAACTTCAATCTTGTCAGGATACCAGGAGTCCAATTTAGTTGTGTCAGGATACCAACACAGTCCTGTTCAAAGGCGTCACCAAACACTAATCAGCAATGGTGGCACAATGTAGCAGAAACCACCAGGCCTCTGACAAGTCAGCACAAGTCAGCAGGAGCAACCGGAACCAGCTGGAATGCCAGGGATTCTCTGCCATGCCTCTCTCAACGAAGTAAAGACCAGCGAAGACCAGAGACCAAAGAAGAGCTGCACGGCTAGCTATGCACGCGCCCCATCACTGTCTGTTGAGTCCTATTTATACTCTCTCCAAACATCACGTGTCCTCCCACTGTGTCTTGTCTCAGCAAAACACCACATGAGTTGTCTGCGTCCCATGACACAACCAAACACTTCCATGTCAGATGGCAACGGGTGGTACCTTCTAACGTCACAGGCCTCAGGAACTGGGATTCTTAGCCCCGCAGTGAACAGAGTTTTTATCTCTTATGTGAACTAAGGAAGTACTTAACCATGTTACAGATCCTGGGCTGTTATGGTTTGAATCTCAAATGTCTCTTATGGGGTCTAGTGTGGTGTCTGGCTGGTGGTACCACTGGGGAGCTCTGAGAACTCTGGGAAGTAGGAGCTGGCTGCAGGAGGTGGGGGTGATTGCTTAGGGCTATTTCTGCACACTCTCTTCTTCTCCTGCTTCCTGGTCCTCTGTAAGGTAAACAGAGATGCTCTCCTGTGCTCCCCTCACCGATGAGCTTCATCCTCTGAAACCACAGCCAAAATGAATCTTTTTTCCCTCGGTGTTTGGGAAGTGTCTTAATTGGTGTTGTATCGCTATGAAGAGACACCAGGACCATGGCAACTCTTATTTAAAAAAACAAAAAAAAAAAAACAACACATTTAAATGGGGCTGGCTTACAGTTTCAGGGGTTTAGTCCATTATCTTCATGACAGGGAATGTGGCTGCAGGCTGGCAGACATGGTGGCTAAGAGTTCTACATCTGAATCCACAGGCAGTAAAACCCAGGATCCACTGGGCATGGCTTTTGAAACCTCAAGACCCATCCCCAGTGACACAGTCCCTGCCTAAAGGCCACACCTACTTCAACAAGGACACACCTCCTAGTCCTTTCCAATAGTACCACCCTCTGGTGAGTAAGCATTCAAATATACTAACCTACCAGGGCCATTCTTATTCAAACCACCAACAGCCCTTCCCAGGAACAGGACTGGTATGCAGACCTAGGCGTGGGGATTCCCTGGCCCTTGGTAGTAGCTACTGTTCCATCTCCTGCCCCGGGACTGGTAGACCTTTTTTTTTTTTTTTTTTTTTTTTTTTTTTTCTTTTCTTTTTTTCCGGGCTGGGACCCGAACCCAGGGCCGCATGCTAGGCAGCGCTCTACCACTGAGCTAAATCCCAACCCCAGGACTGGTAGACCTTAAGGCGATGCTGCTTCCGCTCCTGTCGTGCTGCCGCTGCTGTGTCTGACTGCTGTCCCTGTTGGTTCCTGCAGCCGTTGCTGTGACTGTTTCTCCCACTCTGCTCTGCTATAGCTTCTCTGTTGCCACTCTGGCAGTTCCCCCACCATCACTGCCAAGTTGTCAATGCCACCAAGGTTCCTGTGGCCCCGCCTCTCCCGTAGCTGTGGAAGCCGTGGCAGCTCTCCAGGGCTCCACTTCTGTGACTCCATCTGGCAGTTGCTCCATGTCCCTTCCTCTACCTTGCCTTTCATTGTTTCCAGTTCAGCCCACTCTACTAATGTCGGATATCAGAAGCAGGCAAGACAAGGCCTCTTGAAAGAAGGTTTTTTTATTGAGCTTCAAGTTGCCATACCAGAGAGGCTACACAGACATGTACCTCCTGGCCAGCTTGCAAAGCCAGCTTCCCTTGGTGTAAGCCGGGCTTACACCAATCATGGCTTTGTCCATTTTGTACCAGTCACAACCATCCCTCTGTTAGGTCACTGTGAGAAGTGCTCCCTTCTGCCCAGATGAAAATGGATCCAGAAAACAGCAAGCGAAAGTTGTCTGAAACACGTTGTGGTCAGAGCTGCACCTTTGCGTGCAGAGAAAGCAAGCTGCATTTGTCACGTAGTTTTTTCATGGTGTCCAAGGAGCATTCAACACACCCAGTTGGTGGCTTAAAGATAGACCAGCTGGCTATTTGACGGACAGTCCTCACAAGACAGTCGAGACACTATGGAAGAGTCTAATAGACATTAGTTAGGAAGTTACATAGCCCTATCTTCTTAAAGCTTTCCTATTTACTATGAGGAAAATCAACCTCAGAACGCAAGCCTACAGTAAACTACTTGCTCATAGTAATTTTTTTTCTTTTCTTTTTTTCTTTTTTTCTTTTTTTTCGGAGCTGGGGACCGAACCCAGGGCCTTGTGCTTGCTAGGCAAGTGCTCTACCACTGAGCTAAATCCCCAACCCCCCTCATAGTAATTTTGACAAGTCTTCACAAAGCTCTGAGATTCTTAACACCTGCTTGCTCCCCTCCCCCACCTGCCTTGAATTTGGGGATTCAAACGTCACCTCATGGGGTAAACCCTTGGAGACTCATGCAGAGAGTGGGCACCTCTAGATACAGTACACGAAACTACACCACAAACTCTTCAAGCAAGCCCTCACTCAATTACCACCGCCTAAGCACTCTTTTGCTCTTTCTTTGTACTTTTGTGTTTTTATTAAGACCCTGCATGTCTGCTTCTCGCTGAGGAATTTCATCGCCCTTCTGCTTCAGCGCCTCAGATGACACTTGGAGTTTAACAGTGATACAACTGTATCAAGTCAACTCCCTCCTCCACACTTTCAGCACACACTCCCACTTCACTAAAACAACTGCCTTTCTAGGTGAGGCGACTCACCTGGGAGTTGTAAGGAATCCCACACTCATTAGCAAAGTACATCTCTCCGGGCCTTGAGCTTTCTAAGGAACAAGTGTGTAATTAAAACCATCTGATCAGAGTCCCAATTTGTGGTTTATATTAAAAATGTGGTTTTGAAGGTATGTCCATTTGAGAGAAGGATAATCAGATTACAATTTAACAATAATAAATAATAAATAAACAATAATAAATAAATAAATAAATAAATAAACAATAATAGAAGGGATAGGAAACGGCAAAAATTCTGCTTTTAATAATACAATGTTCTTAAGTTTTACCAATAAAGCAAAAGTCACAAATGGCCCACATATGAGATACTAAGATAAGCATCCTTAGATCTCTTCATGGGCTTTTTGTTGCTACTGTGTATATGTGCATATGGGTGGGGATGTGCCATTCCTGTTTTTATTGAGAATCAGTGTCTCACTGGTTCTCAATTCCTGTGAGATCCTAAGACAACTAATGACAGCTTCTCTCCTTCTGACCTCACCACTCCAAAGTATGGTTAAGAGGATTTTTATTGCAGGTATGAGGGAAAGAGCAACTAGAGGCATCTGGGAGAGTCCAGACTGAACATGGCCAACAGAATAGACTAGACCTTGGCGGGAATGGAGAAGGAGTTGGAAGGAGAGAGAGAGCAAGAGAGGGAACCAAGAGAGGAATTTGGGGATTGAAGAAAATCAGCACAAAAGAAGTGAAGAAAAGGGGGAAGGGGACCCACTGCCTTTGTGTAAAGAAAACTTTTACCAGGTAGGGGAGGTTTGAATAAATATTTGAATAAAAGTTTTATGAGGTCGAGGGAGTTTTATGAAATATTGGCCCTAGGTGAACTAGCTACGTTTGATAGAAAAACAAAAACATTTCTCACACAACTCTGGGGCACCAGAATTAAAGTCAGCAACCAAATGCCATGAGGGCTAGGAGAGAAGTAGATTTGCTACATATAATTTGTTAGAGCCAAAAGGAACACAAGTTTCCCAAACTCCTTAAGTTCATGCATATGTCTATAAATGAAAGTCTTGGCTTAATTCAAACTGGATGATAGAAGGATTTCTAGAAGTAAGATGAAATCCAGTATTCCTTGGGAACTTGTGAAATAGGTTTTCTGTCCTCAAAAGGAGTTCATTTCCCATGCCTCTGGTAGCGGGACATGTGGCTTTCCATTGATATGTGCCTGCGGTGGTTCAGCATTTCAAAGCCTATGCTGGCCTCCAGCCTCCCTCAGATTACAGACATGCATTGCATACAATGTTATAGAACTATACAATGTGTACAATGTTATACAATGTATAATGGGATACATTGTATACAATGTTATACAATGTATAATGGGATACATTTCAAAGCCCTCACACCAGCATCCTGGCCCCTCTCCCTCCCCTTTACCATAAACTGCCAGGTCCGTCTTTCCTCCCCCAACTACTCATCCTCCTTATAGTCCAGCTACTCTTGCTTTACCCTGTTAACCCACGTCCTTGACCATGTCCAGTCTGTTTCTTTTACTCTCTGCTCTGGACTCCTTCAGATGCCTCTCTGGATATTTTTAGCTCTCATACCTACAATAAAAACCCTTCTTCTAATAGAACAGCCGTTTCAAAGTTTCCTTAACAGAGTCCTCTCACACACATAGTTTAGAAACTTTCAACTAATAAAGAGGCAATTCTGTTAAATTAATGAAAGAAAGTCCTAAAAGAAACATCTTTTCCTCTGGAAGTAAAACTTTATGCTAGGGAAGCACACTAACATGAACAAAGAAACTGGCAATTATGCTGTATCGATTCATATGCTGCCAGCTCCTCACTACTGGGGAGGTGACTGTGGGAAAGCTGAAATGGTCCACCTGACCTTCCCAGATAGGACATTTCCTCTGGAACCCCAGGATGATGGCAGTCATTGATATGTAAAGCATACTAGACTAAACTCGTTCTAAGGACCAGGGAGGCTCAGCAGATTACCTATGGCAAAGTCTTCCTCACCTAAACAGTGGTGACCCTGCACAGGAGTGAAATTCTGTGAGATGTCATATCCTCAAGCTGAGTGGACAAAATTGCAATAATGAATCTGGGCAAACATATCTTGGTTTTAACATTATGTGCTCTTGTGAAATATTATCTCTATTGGTGAAACATCAAGGTGGCATTGTTATTCAATATTGTGGGAGTGATCCATAGAGTACTCAGCTCAGAAAAATCTCTGATGGCATTATTATAAACATTTTTATATAAACATTATTACATACACTTCTCACACTCATGGAGAAAAATCATCATTAAAACTTTCAAGTGAATTAGTCACGCAGCATTTGTTACAATTTCCTTTTTGTCTATAATCCAATATGTTGCTTGCATATTTCAATAGCAGATTACTTTATATAGTGGATTCTACAGAGAAAATAAGCACAAGTAAGAGAATGTGACTAAAAATCATCCTAATTATAATAAAACAAGAGCGTGTAGAACTTGGAAGGAGTAACATGAACAGCTGCCAATTATAGTAAGACAAATCTCGACTCATAAAATTATAAGGAGCTAAGCCCTTTTGGTCTGGTGATATTCATTTTTCACTTTGAAAATATCGATGATCTGGTTAATCCATTTCTCAGAATTACCAGTTAGAGCCCAAGAGAGACAAGAACTCAGTACTAACAAGAGGTAAAAATGAGAAGCATCTTAGTTAGGGTTACTATTGCTAGGTTGCATGTAACTTTTGCTATTCCACTTGAGGCTCAGGGAACGGGCCGTGCTACCAGCCCCCATCCAGATTTCCTTGAATCCATGGATAAAAAACACACAGATACAGTTGTTCAATTGCAACTTGCCTTTTTGGCACAATTGCTGGGAGCTACTTATCTCTCTCCCGGAGAAGCGTGCCCTTATCAATGTTCTTAGCTCCATACCTCTCCGCCTGCCCTCAATTTTAATTGCTCAGTTACATCTCGTTCCAGCTAAGCATCCCATTCTCTCAGAAGCATGGTGATCTCTCTCTCTCTCTCTCTCTCTCTCTCTCTCTCTCTCTCTCTCTCTCTCTCTCCCCTCGAGTCTGTCTCTTGCCTAAAGAGAGCTAGAAGTCCCGCCTATTCTTTCCGCCCAGGAATTGGTCCATGGCTTCTTCGCCGATAGATCAAGAACCAATTAGGGAACAGGATCTTAGTATCAGAACCACTTCTACTATGCTATGATGAAATACCATGACCCAAAGCAACTTGGGAAGAAAAGGGTTAATTTGGCTTACATTTCCACATCACTGTTCAGCATTAAAGGAAGTCAGGACAGGAACTCAAACAGGGCAGGAACCTAGAGTCAGGAATTGATGCAGAGGCCATAGCTTGCTCAGCCTGCCTTCCTATAGAACCCAGGTCCACCAGCCCAGGTATGGTACCACCCACAATGGACTAGACTCTCCCCCATCAGTCACTAATAAAGAAAACTCCCTATAGGCTTTGCCTACAGCGGATCTTTCAGATGCATTTTCATGGATTTCCCTTCTCTCAGATGACTCTTGCTTGTGTAAGGTTGACATAAAACTATCCAGCACAGGAAGGTAGATTTATTTGTTGTGACTTTGCCTGGGGAAGGCCTTCCTGCCATAGTAGGGTTCAGCTCTCCAAGTCCAAAGGAGAAGAGACTCCTCCACCTGCAACATCTTCAGCTGTCTGTTTGCCCAGGAGTCTCTAGGATCCAGGCTGCCACTGCTGCCTCCAGATCTTGTGCATGCAGCCATCATTTCCTCCAAACCTAGGCAGGCCCTGATATGTTTAATTAAGACAGTGGTGCTTGGGCTGGAGAGATGGCTCAGCGGTTAAGAGCACCCGACTGTTCTTCCAGAGGTCATGAGTTCAATTCCCAGCAACCACATGGTGGCTCACAACCATTTGTAAAAGAGATCTGATGCCCTCTTCTAGTGTATCTGAAGACAGCTACAGTGTACTTATATATAATAAATAAAATAAATCTTAAAAAAAAAAAAAAAAAAAGACAGTGGTGCTTGCAGTCAACATAACCAACCCCTCTGCCATCAGGCCTGCTGCCTCCACAGTCAGTCTGTAGAGTAGGGGCTCTTGTGATCCAATCCAATGAAGCTATTGAGCGTTTTCATTGTTCTGGGTTTTCTGTTAGGCCCAAAGGAAAGAGCAGGAAACAAATTCTCTATTCGCATGGACTGTTTGTGGTAGTGGATAAATGAAAAATAAACAAACAAACATTTTATGTTACAGTTAGGGAGGATACTATGAAAACAAGCAGCAATAGAAGGAAGGAGAGGGCTTCTGTTTCATATAAATAAGAGAAACCTTCTGCCTTAGTCAGGATTCCTACTCCTGCACAAACATCATGACCAAGAAGCAAGTTGGGGAGGAAAGGGTTTATTCAGCTTACACTTCCATGCTGTTCATCACCAAAGAAAGTCAGGACTGGAACTCAAGCAGGTCAGGAAGCAGAAGCTGATGCAGAGGCCATGGAGGGATGTTACTTACTGGCCTCCTTTCTCTTGCTTGCTTTCTTATAGAACCCAAAACCACCAGCCCAGGGACGGCGCCACTCACAATGGGCTGGGCCCTCCTGCCTTGATCACTAATTGAGATCATGCCTTACAGCTGGATCTCATGGAGGCGTTTCCTCAACGGAGGTTCCTTTTTCTGTGAATACTCCAGCTTGTGTCAAGTTAACACACAAAACCAGCCAGTACACTTTCCTTAGAAGGTGACATTTGAACAAAGCTTGGGATCCTTTGTCCCACCTACCCCTCCATAACAGTCAACTCTACAACTCCACAGTGGGTCCTGGGGCCCACTGTCTGTCTGAGCCTCACAAGTCACGTGCCTGAGATTGCTAACTCTTGACTTTCAGATGATGAAACGAAACCTTCAGGACCTGGGTCCCTGAATGCCTGCCAACAAAAATGGACTGCTAAGGAACTAACTCCCCCTCCATGAGATGTGGCCAGTGGGAGATTCGAACAAGCATATACATTTCACTTTCTCCCTCTGCTCCAGGGCACAGATTCTTCATACAACCTGCGTGACCGTTGAATGGTGTTGAGGTTTGGTCTGTTGCTATGCATTACAATGCTTAATTCTGTACCCCAGGGATGGTCTAGGCCTGCATGTGAATTCTCACAGTTACAAGCTTTCGTTGTGCAAACCTTGTTCCTTAATTTAAAACTATTGGTTAAATAAAAATGGCTGCAGCCAATTACTGGAGGGATTAAAGGCAGGCAGGTTTTTGACTTACCTGGTTGATGGGGTAGAAGGGGGAGAAAAGAAAGAATGAAGAGGAGAGAGGAGAAGGCACCATGGGAAGAGATGGACCATGAGCATATGTCCAGAAGAAACAGCAAGTGTCTGGGGCACACCGCTGGGGAGGTAGCCAGGCCAGCAGTTAGGAAAGTAGATTAGGGGTGACCCCTCAGTGATTGTCACAGTCAAATAAAATAATCATAGTCTGGGTCTCATTTATTTGTTAGCTAGTGGAGATAAGCTTATGTCGGTTATTCAACAGAATGGTATCCCCACAAATATACATAAGAAATCTGTGTGGATTTACCTGGAAATAGGGTCTTTTGCATGTGTGTTCATGACCAGATAAAGTCACGATCAATGAAGAAGGATGGGGTCTCTACTGAAACCTGTTATCCTTACAAACAGGAAAGACAAAGACGCAAAGATACACAGGGAAGATTTTGCTAAATGACAAGGGAAACTGAGATTGGTACTGTGCGTCTACAGACCAGGAAGAATTTCTGCAAACATCAGCTCTGAGAAGCAAAAAATGATTCTCCGGTATGAGCTGCCCAGAAAGCATGGTCTAGCCGCACCCTGACGCTCTGAACTTCTGGCCTCCAAAACTACCACACAGTACATCTCTGTCGCTTTAAGGACTTCCGTCACTCTGTAGACCAGCTGCGTGGGGTTGTACCTCCCACATAAGCACTAACACTTAATCCTTGCCTGAGGTCTGCTTTCCAGAGAACCATTGCTATGACAACCAAAGTCCTGGATCAACTGGAGGAAGATTGGTTGAGAAAATATTCGAGTTCGCCGAGTATTGACAGAGGAAAGAACTGGACGACAGACCTGATGTGGCAGCAGCATACCACGGAGAAGAATGGAATGATTAAATTTTTTGGCGGAATAAAAAAACATGATCCAGGGCCACAGGAAGGATCGGGCTTTGTTGTTTTCTTTCTTGCTATTTGCCAAAATAGAATCTACACATTGTAATCAAGTGACTGCATCTTGGGGTATCTTTTTGTGATTTTTTTTTATTAAAACGTAACAATCCAGTAAGACCGCTGTGCTGGATAGTTTTATGACACAGGCTGCAATCATCTGAGAGGAGGAAACCTCCATTATGAAAATGCCTCCCTAGGATTATGTTGTAGGCAAACTGTAGAGCATTTTCTTCACTGGCGATTGATGGGGGAGGGTCCAGCCCATTGTGGGTGGTGCCGTCCTTGGGCTGGTGGTCCTGGGGTCTATAGGAGGGCAAGCTGAGCAGGCCACGAGGAGCAAGACAATAAGCAGCACATGTCCATGGCCTCCACATCAGCCCCCGACTCCAGGTTCCTGCTCTGTCTGATTTCCTGTTCAGATCTTTTCCAATGATGGACTGCAGTGTGGAAGTATAAGCCAAACGATCCCTTCCCTCCCTTTTGCTTTTTGGTCATGGTGTGGCACGGTCATGCAATAGAAACCCTAACTAAAATGATTGCCTTCCAAATAAAATTCCCATCACCTTATGGAATGACTACATCTTGGTCAACATAACTTACCGAGAGACGCCAGCCTGGTGACAGTGGCTTGAGTGGAAGAGACCCAGAGGCCCATCTGCCTCATGGCATGCCCACCAAAAGCACCACTACAATAAGCAAGTACATAGTGGAGAGAGAGAGAGAGAGAGAGAGAGAGAGAGAGAGAGAGAGAGAGAGAGAGAGAGAGAGGCGGAACAGTCTGCAAACTATGGAGAGAGGCAGAACTAGAGATTTGAGGGTGGAGAGGAGCAACCTGGTATAAGTAGCCCGCACTGCCACATGAAGACACGGTGATGTCCCAGCCCATGCTGCAGCCAAGGACCATGTCTAGAGTCTGTGTCGATGACCATAGCCCATGTTACCACCGAAGGCCATGCAACTTCTCTGGTCTGGGCTGCTGCCTGGGGACATATTGACGTGCAAGGACTGAGTGGAGCCAACAACCCCACTACTTACTGGCTATAGCAATGAGAGTGGTCCCCTGGCCTAGGCAGCACAATAGAGCTCTCCCTGGTGATGTGAGAGCACGGGAGCTGGCAGGCTGACCAACTCAGCTACCACCGAGGCCCAGATCCAGGGCTTTGAGTTGGCCCAGCCCAACACCTACCCTATCTGTGAACTGCTTGGAGCACTGGAAGGGACCAGCACTGCAGATCCAAAGCTGCAGGATCTCCATGACACAGGGCAACAACAGGATAGCCAAGAGGAATCCCAGCAAGGATCCAGGATTAATAGTGTACCAGAAGCCAAAGGCCTCAAACCAGACCAATGACTCATTGCAGTGAACATTTGCAAATAAAGCTGTTTGGGCAAAAGGATGTGACACACCTCAGCTTCTGTGGAGAGATGGTTTTGTTGTTGATGTTTTTAATGTTTTATTTTTATTTTTTGGCCTTTAATTTTTGTTTCTTTGTGGGGCAGTTGCAAGGGTAGAGGGTAGATATGAAGGGACAGGGAGGTGAGTGGGATTGGGGTGCACAATATGAAACTCACAAAGAATCGGTAAAAAGTTTAAAATAGCAAAACTTACCAACTGCTAATTACTTTTATCATCATAGGTGTGCTTTGTGTCTCAAGTTGTGTATAAAGAACCAGGGGGCAGGCACTACATTGACTCAGTAATGCTTTTGAGATGCTTCCATTGGTGTGTGTGTGCTTCTTCCTCCCTACCCCCACCCCCGGTGGCATAGTGAAGTAGCCCCTCACTGCCTGCATAAATCACGGTTTACCCAGTCCTGCAGTTTGAACTGGTTGCAGCTCAGGCCTGCGAAGCTGCTAAGAGCATATACGTTAGCTTCCCTTCTCCAGTACATGCAACTGTTTCTATTGGTATAAACGCACTTATGTACTTTCTGGGTCAACAACAAAAGATTCACACAAACAAAACAAAACCTTTCTTAGTTTTTCAAAGTGACTGCAGTTTTGCATAATCCAAAAGAGCCAGTCATTCATTGCATGGCCTCGCCAGAAGTTGGAATTGTCAATCTTTTTAATTTTAGCCTTCCTGGTGGGTGTACAGTGGTATTCATCGTGGTTTTAATATGCATTTTTCCCGATGACTAATGATGATCTCCTTTTGATGTGCTCATAATCACCTAGCTTCTTTTATGCCGTGCTCCTCCACGTGCTGTGCTTTTGTTTTGGCCACATCCCATATCTCAAGTCTGTGTTAGTCATCCACGGCCACCTTGTACATCACTCTGAACCCTGGCAGCTGAAATCAACAATCAAGTATTAGTTCACTAGGGTCAGGAGCCTGGGAACAGCTCAGTGGGTGGCTTGGGCTCAGTCTGGTGCTTCAGTGGAGATGTCGACTGGAGGTGGCATCCGTGGGGTCAGAGACATCGCCTTTAAGCTCACTTATCCAAGCTTCAGAAGAGAAGTGTTTCATGTTGCTCAGTAAAATATTTAGAAAGCTTAAAGAGCCCCTGCTACTCTCACAGACCTCTTGGTCTCAGTTTGGAAAACCTCATCTAAATGGTGGCAAAGAGAGATGCGAAGCGTAGAGCTAGCTGGGAAGTGGGCAGTGCAAACATCTTCAGATGCAGGTAGCTGCTGGCAACATCTTGTTTTCCTGAGACCACCCCATACGCACAAACACTACTGTACTTAGTTGTTTAAAAAGCAAATCGGGGGCTGGAGAGATGGCTCAGTGGCTAAGAGCACTGACTGCTCTTCCAGAGGTCCTGAGTTCAATTCCCAGCAACCACATGGTGGCTCACAACCATCTGTAATGGGATCTGATGCCCTCTTCTGGTGTCTGAAGACAGCTACAGTGTACTTATATATAATAAATAAATCTTTAAAAACAAAAACAAAGTAAATCAGGTAGTATTTGCAGTACTCTATAAATTATCAGTCGACCCGGAAACCTGTCTGTAGAACTGTTCACCGAAACTAGAATCCACAATGTGGAGAAAGAAGCAAACAAAACCGTTATCAGAGCAGCACTAGTTAAAAGTCTAAGCTGTGGCATCATTGAATAAATGGTGTCACAACACTGAAAGGGGTAACTGCAAGATGAAAAGGTAGGCAAGTCCTGGGCCCATCCCCTGTTACCCACAAAAAGCATACTTTTGACAGCTTGGTCATAAAACAAGGTTAGGCTAAAAGGCCAAAAAGCTTACAGACAAGGATCCCTTTGGGCCTAGACCAATAGGAAACCAGTCAAGTTAGAAGTGGCCACACAAACATGAAGCAGAGACTAAAGTGGACTGATACCTGTCTTCAGAGTGTATCTGTCTCCTTTGCCGCCTCAAAACTGAGTCAGACTCCACTAAGCCTGTGGGCATGAGGAGAAGTTGATGATCAGCTGGGATTTTGTTCATGTTATAAAATAGCATTACTTGGCCTACTGCCCTCGGAGACACTGCGTGTGTCTAGATCCCCACCCTGGTGCTTTCTCAGCAGCGTAAGCACTGGCAGTTTATCTGCCCAAGCATAAAGCCCAACCAAACCATGAGGCCAGGACATTCTTAGAAGACAGTGAATAACGGAGGAGCTCTGGGCTAGGCCACTGGCCAGCTAACCTGCAAAGTCACTGTTAGAGCGCTTGTATTCAAGAAAGAAAACATCTTCCAGCTCTGTGCTACCACTTCTGAGCTGTCCAGTATCCCTTCCAGTGAGGGATATGTGGCTTTGTCTATTATTTCCATACCATAGATTCCCGTCTTTAGGATCATGATCATGAACACATAATCATCAAGAGGGCCTAGGATATACGACGGTAGGAAATTCTAAAGAACAGCCATTGTTTACAGGGAAAGTAAATGTAAATTGTCATGTGACATCATTTATATAGAGAATAAGAAAAATTAGGAAGGAAAGTATAATAATCATGTAAAAATGATAGGATATGCCATTGGTGTTCTGTTCAGGAAATTTTCCCCTGCGCCCATGTGTTTGTGACTCTTCCCATTTTCTCTTCAGTTAGTTTCTGTGTATCTGGTTTTATGTGGAGGTCCTTGATCCACTTGGACTTGAGTTTTATATAAGGAGATAAGAATGGGTCAATTTGCATTCTTCTACATGCTGACCTCCAGTTGAACCAGCACCATTTGTTGAAAATGCTCTTTTTTCACACTGGATGGTTTTAACTCCTTTGTCAAAGATCAAGTGACCATAGGTGTGTGGGTTCATTTCTGGGTCTTCAATTCTATTCCACTGATCTATCTGTCTGTCTCTGTACCAATACCATACAGTTTTTTTATCACTATTGCTCTGTAATATAGCTTGAGGTCAGGGGTGGATGGTGATTTCCCCAGAAGTTCTTTCATCATTGAGGATAGTTTTTGCTATCCTGGTTTTTTCGTTATTCCAAATGAACCTGCAAATTGCTCTTTCGAACTCAGTGAAGAATTGAGTTGGAATTTTGATAGGGATTGCATAGAATCTGTAGATTGCTTTCTGCAAGATGGCCATTTGTGTGAATGCTTCAGTCTTTAGAAGAGGGAACAGAGTACTCCCAGGAGTAAATACAGAGACAAAGTGTGGAGCAGAGGCTGAAGGAAGACTGCCCCACTTGGGGGTGCATCGCATAGGCAGTCACCGAACCCAGACACTATTGTGGATGCTCAAGAAGTGCTTGCTGACAGCAGCCTGATATAGCTGTCGCCTGAGAGGCTCTGCTAGAGCCTGACAAATACAGAGGTGGATGCTTGCAGCCAACCACTGAACTGAGAACAGGGTCCCCAATGGAAGAGTTAGGGGAAGGACTGAAGGAACTAAAGGGCTGTGCAACCCCATAGGAAGAACAACAAAATCAACCAACCAGACCGCCCAGAGCTCCAGGGACTAAACCACCAACCAAAGAGTTCACCTGGAGCAACCCATGGCTTCAGCCGCATATGTAGCAGAGGATGGCCTTGTCAGGCATCAATGGGAGGAGAAGCCCTTAGTCCTATAAAGGCTCCGATGCCCCAGTCTAGGGGAATGCCAGGGCAGGGAGGCAGGAGGGAATGAGCAGATGGGTGGGGGAGCACCCTCATAGAAACATGGGGAGGGGGCATGGAATGGGGGTTTCCAGAGGGGAAACCAGGAAAGGCGATAACATTGGAAATGTAAATAAAGAAAATATCCAATAAAAGAGAAGAAAAAATGGTAGGATAATGGTACCCTGGTCTGATTATTACATATTCATTTATCAAAATGTCATACCATAAATAAATATATCAATTAAAAGGAAAAATATGTAATTTTTCTTTAGGAAAAGAAATGACAATGAGATAGACAAACATAGAGAATAGCTTAGATACTTGGGACTCCTCTTTTCTGGGGCTATGCATACACCCCTCTCCCAGCAATGAACCTAGCAATTAGAATCCCCTTCGGCATCAAACTGTGCATGCACAACACTCTGAACAAGAAAGGTTTCCCACCCCAAACAACTATCAGTGACCCGGCCCTAACAGACAGTTTCTGTGTGAACATTTTACAGCTATATCAAGTATGGGAACAAGGGGGTATATCCAGCCTGGACCGCTTTGAGTGTATGCATAATAAGACAAACGGTGTCTACCCACGGAGCGAACGTTTAGGAAGAACATGTTATTTGCTCTCTAGCGTGTGGTGGTTTGTATACACTTGGCCCAGGGAGTGGCACTATTAGGAGGTGTGGTCTTTTTTGGAGTGGGTGTGACCTTGTCGGAGGAAGTGTGTCACTGTGGGGATGAGCTTTGACACCCTTCTCCTAGCCACATGGAAGCCAGTCTGATCCTGGCTTCCTTTGGATGAAGATGTAGAACTCTTAGCTCCTCCTGCACCATGCCTGCCTGGATGCTGCCATGCTCTTGCCTTGATGATAATAGACTCACCCTCCAAACCTATAAGCCAGCCCTGATTAAATGTTGCCCTTTATAAGAGTTCTTGGCCATGGTGTCTGTTCACGGTAATAAAACCCTAATGAAGACATAGTGCCTTTGCAAATTGGGAGTGCATATGATTGAAATCATGTGTTTCATGAAAAGGGGATGAGATAACTCAAACCTGCCAATCAAAATAGAGAATACCTTGCTATACACTCTGGTAGCCACCTCCTCCTCCTACACCCCAAACAGTAACTTGAACCCCTCAGTACTCTTTCTCTCAGGGAGTCCACTGCCTCCCTTTGAAATAACTTGTACTTTTGCTTTGCTCTTAGTAAAACATCCTGCTTTAAGGTTGGTGTGTGCGTCTTTTCCAATTCATTGTACAGGCACCAAAGACTTGGAAACACAGAGAGATTACCAGTAATGGTAGAGTCATGAGTGAGGACGCCCCCTCTACTTCCCACGTTTGTTTCTCTTGTAGAGACTGGATCTTATGTAACCCAGGCTGACCTCCTGCCCCTCTCACCAAGTGGTGAGACTGCAACAGTAGGACCCGACACCCGGTGTCACTTTCTACATTTAACAATACATTCCATATCCGAAGATCTAAAATTACTGATTCAAACACTGAATTTGATGCAGTAAAAATAAAATATAAAGTATTGAAAGTGTTCTCATTTTTTACCAAATTTTCATTCGGAAAATTCAAAGCTACAGAGAACCAACCACGAGGGCTGATAAGTGCTTTATCTGTGCCTACTGTTCCCAGGATGCTTTTCTTGGTACCACACATGGCTGGAGACGAGCCTGGCATCCCACACATCTGTGTCTCAGAGCAAGCATCTTCCTAGCGCCTACAACCATGTCACCCAAGCAGCGAACATGCGAGAATCCTCTTACCAAACATAAAGTTTAACTTTCCCCGCTACACTAAGAAATAGTCTTTTGTCTAACGTTTGTGTGTTCTATTGGTTTAGTTTGGCCTGTATCATATGCCATATAAAATAATTTTTCAACCATTTGGGGGGGTAGCCTTTCATGATACTGACCCCCTTTGAGATTCCGTCTAGATTAGCTATTTTGCAGGCTGTTCTTCAACTTTGAATATATCTGTTTTTTCATGACTGGAAATTACTTGAATCTCTCCACTAAATCATAGACTTCATTTTGCATCGAAATGGTATTAATTCTCCCCTGCTATCTTTGAAACAGGGCATCGCTGACAGACTGGTTAAAGAGATCGGGCTGAGGTTGGATTCAACGCGAGGTGGACTCAGTCATGTGCATCTGAACTTCAGTTTGAGCGACGCTTTCACTACACAGCCTAAGCTGGTCTAAGTCCTCAATCCTGCCTCTGCCTGCAGAGCGCTGTGGTCTCAGGCGGGGGCTGCCGTCCTCGGCCTCACGGAGACAGCTCTGAAAGCTCACAGGCTGCGGTGTCTGAGCAGTGGATATACAGCTGATTTACTCTTGGGCACCACCAGCGTTTAAAGCCATGACTGATGAACTCCCTGTCTAGTTTATTGACTGGCTTGGGAAAGAAACAGAACAGGACGAATAGGAAATGGTCTCCCGATATAAACAAGCCTCGGGTGGTGAAAACATCGGTCTCCCCTCTTCTGTTGTCGCTCTCAAGCAGTTGCTTAGTTTTCCTCCCCCATCTCTCTTTCATTCACCCTTCCTTCCTTCCTTCCTTCCTTCCTTCCATCCTCCCTACCTTCTTTCCATCCTCCCTTCCTTCCTTCCATCCTCTCTCCTTTCCCTCCCTCCTTCCTTCCTTCCTTCCTTCCTTCCTGTCTTTCTGCCTCTCTCTCTCTCTCTCTCTCTCTCTCTCTCTCTCTCTCTTTCTCTCTCTCTTCCTCCCTCCCTCCCACCCCCTCCCCTCAACAGGATTTCTCTGTGTAGCCCTGGACGTTCTGAAACTTGCCACGTGGACCTTAAATTTAGAAAACCCCCTGCCTCTGTCTCTACCTCCCAAGGGAGATTTTTTAATTATGGGGGTGGGGGGGGGGAGACCCAATTCCTGAAGTCATCAGGCAAAATTTAGGCAGAGGGAGGTTGTCTAAATTTCATTTGTTACTTGGCCTATTAAATCTTTCAGTAAGATTTATATATCTATATACATACATATAGATTATAGGCATATATCAATTTCTACAAATAAGAACCATGGCAAGGAAGCTGCCCTGACGGAAGTCTGAGCTGTATTTCTAGGAACGGCCTTCCTCATGCAGCCAGGGGCTTGGCTGCAGCCCCAAGGTTGATGCAGCTTTTGAGCCCATGCCTCGGTTCTGACCTCACCTGCCTGTGGCGGTTATTGCTAATTAATCATTGTTCTCCCTGGAGCCTGAACACCACCCCAGCGTTTCCCCGGCCCAGCACTACAGGCCTCACTGAGGATGCTCTGCAGTCCGTACATCAGGTGAGCTCTGGGCCACTTCAATACACTTTAATGTCATCTCCACTTGCTTCTCGTCTTCAGCCCGGGAATGGCGAGGGTCTAAAAGAGCGTGTCCCGTGATTGTCCTCCCACCAATTGGCAAGCCTGGTAAGACCGTGCATCAGAGGCTTTTCAGTAGGTGTTTGGACACAGGAAGAAAAGGAGACTGTATCAGGTTGGCTGTTTACTACAACAGTCTGCTCTCAATGCGTAGAGGAAGGAAAGCATACATTGCCTTGTTCATTAAATAATCTGGATTGATTCCAGGTTTGGGGGATGAGAGTAGGTGCATTCCATTCTCCATTGTTGGGAATGATCCAGCCAGGCCGTGGGGGTGCACACCTTTAATCCCAGCACTCAGGAGGCAGAGGCAGGCAGATCTCTGAGTTCGAGGCCAGCCTGGTCTACAGAAAGAGTTCCAGGAGAGGCAGGGTTACACAGAGAAACCCTGTCTCAAAAACTTTATTTAAAAATAAATATTGAGGGGGTTGGGGATTTAGCTCAGTGGTAGAGCGCTTGCCTAGGAAGTGCAAGGCCCTGGGTTCGGTCCCCAGCTCCGAAAAAAAGAACCAAAATAAATAAATAAATAAATAAATAAATAAATAAATAAATAAATAAATAAATATTGAGGAAAAGAAAAGATTTGGTCTGATAAAGGTTATGCTGTGTGTGTGTGTCTGTCTGTCTGTCTGTCTATATGTGTCTGTATGTATCTGTGTGTCTGTATGTATCTGTGTGTCTGTGTATGTCTCTGCGTATATGACTGTATGTATATGTCTGTGTGTCTATGTGTGTCTATGTGTCTGTGTGTCTGTCTGTCTGTCTCTCTCTCTCTCTCTCTCTCTCTCTGTGTGTGTGTGTGTGTGTGTGTGTGTGTGTGTGTGTGTGTATTTGCTCCTACGTGTAGAAGCCAGAGGCTAGCCTTGGGTCATTCTTCAAGCACTGCCCACCTTGTGTTTTGCAAACTGGAGATGCTGGACCGGCTGGTATGGATGAGACCAAGCCTCAGGAATCCACTTATTTCTGTCTCCCAGAACTGCGAGTACAAACTCTCCACCTTTCTTCCATGGGATCTAGAGATTAGACTCCTGTCCTCCTGCTCAAAAGACAAGCACTTTACTTATGGGACCACCTCCATCCCTGGTAGGAAAATACACACAAAGAAATTCAGAGGCTTTGTGATTCAAACTCTCCAGTAAAACACCATTACATGGCTGCACACGTCTGTAGACTAGTCAGTGATTCTCAGTCTGTGGGTTGTGACCTCTTTGGGGGTTGAATGACCCTTTCACAGAAGTCACATATCAGCTATTCTGCATATCAGATATTTACATTATTATTCATAACAGTTACAAGATTGCTGTTATGAAGTAGCAGAAAATAATTTTATGGTGGGGGGCGGTCACTATAACATGAGATACAGCATTGAGAAGGTTGAGAACAGAGTGAAGATTTAGGGAAGCAGATGCCCCAGAGTACACTCCACTATAGAAGGAACACAACTGCTTCATTGCCATCTGCCAACACCACCCAGGAAGAGGGACCAGGTAACCCCAAGGTTTCTTGTACAACATTCACACACACACATCACACTATGCTAGGCCTTTTCACACTCCCAGATGCAAAGATAAAACTGGGAAATCTGTAGTATACTGTGAACACTTACGGCATTTTAGTCTCTAAGATGTCTTTAGAAACAGAACTGGAAGCCAGGTATGGTAGCTCGCACCTGCAATCCAAGCGCTGGGAGGCTGAGGCCGAAAGGCTGACACTGAGTTGTTGTCCAAACCTCATGGAGACGCTTGTATGAAGTAAGATGAACACTGCTTTCCTAGGCATTGCCGTCTCAGGGCACCACTATTGTATGCACGACCTTTAAGTAGAATGAGATAGAAAAGAACAGTTATTAGCTATGGATTTATTGATTCAGTTAGTGATTTATTTAAAACCCTGGTTTACTGCCTATTTGCCAAGCATGACTTCACTTGCTACCAGGAACAGAATGACCTGGAGAAATAGCAGAGACAATGGGCTGTTGCTCTTAACAACCTGCTGACTGCCATGGATGCTTCTGTAAAATCTCGCCTGTTTGCCTGCCCCCACCTTGTGGCTTTAGAGTATAAATTGAGAATACAAACTGGACCGGGAATCAAAGCCTTTCAGGTGATATCCTGGCTTCCGTCCACAAGTGACATCTCCTGTCTTGCCTCTCACTGGTGTCAGAAGAATACTCCAGGGACTCCCGCGTCAGTCTGTCATTAACTAAAATGCCACTGGGCAGCACCGAGACATCACAGACTTAACAATCACTTATTAAGCATTTCCCATGGCTCTAACTTGAATAGTTACGTCATCTGGCAATGTAAACAGAAGAGTGCAGTATAGGGGTGGGATGAAGAAGAGATCACACAGCATCTAGGAATTCAAGTAGTCTGGAAACAGAGAAGTTTAATACGGTTATTAAAACGGAGAGTTACTATAAGAACTGCCCAGCAAGGGCAGACAACTTCGGAAATAGAGCAAAGGTGGGGGACTTCATTGAACTTTGGCGTAGGTTAAGAATAATGATCTCTGACATAACATTTACAATTTTGAAAAATTTGTTTTGCAGTGGAAGTTGGCACCGGTCAACAGCTGAACTAAATAAGTCCCCACAAGTCTTTCAGTAAGAAGCGTATAGGAGGCAACGTTCAACTAGGAGAGCTTAGTTGGATGTGACTGTTTATGGCATCAGGGTCACCTGCAGGATGTGAATGTGATGTCTTAGCAGGGGAATAGAAGAGTAGCCTCGAAGGCACCAGAGAAAGGCGTGGGGTGGGAAAGATACAAAGTAGTCATCTATGTCTCCTGAGTCTCTGGATACTTTTGCTGATGTGTGGCACTTCCAGCAGAGGGCAGGCCGGGATAGGGAAAAAACAGGAAAGCAAATGTCTTGATTGTGGACAGGGAGCCCCAGCCCTGCCCACAGTGGGAAAGGTAAAAATTACTGTGTGAGCTGAAATCACGCACAGCCACACGAAAAGACAGCAGTGAGCGGTGAGTGTTCCGTGGCCTTTAGCAATGTTTGTGAAAACGTTAAGACTCTTCCCGGTAAGAATGCGAAAGAAAGAAGAGTGAATTGAAACTAGACCTTGGTTCGTACCATTCACAACTTTAGACACATGGACAATTAAAGTTTCCTTTGTAAATCAAATTACAAAGCATACTTTGGATAGCGCCTTGGGTCATCATTTATGTCTCACTAGTTGTCATACTTCTCCCTAAATTTGGGTCAGCGCATAAAAGTTATGCTTAGTGTTGCGGTAAAAATAAAAAAAGAAGGCAATCAGTTCCCGAGTGTCACCACTCCACACTGGGCCCCTGGTACTCTCAGACCCAGGCGGTTGCTCCCTGGCATTAGTTCTGGCATTGTAGGGCCATATAGAACTAACATTAATTTATCTCAGCTAGTTCCAGTGTAGACCATGCCTTGTTAGCCTAGCCCTGACAGCCAGGAACTCTCTGGTCCCAGCTACCCAGTAAAATCATGACTCAACAAAATGTAACCCAACAATCAGATTTATATGTTAAATTCTCAATCCATGATACATCAACACAATAAACTTACAACCGATTGATAAGGATATAAACCGCCCACCTAGATAAGATAAATTTTACCAATAATAAGATAAATAATTTACCAATAGAAATCCATCCCAGCTACCTTGGCAATTCACCCAGATCTGGGTCATCTTTCTGCCTTGCTGCATAATGACATCATCCTGCACTTAGCACTTCCCGTGTCGTAAAGTATCTCTAAGATCTGCTGGAACGTGGACCTCCTTGTCAGCATCGCTCACTCTGGGATATCTTTATCACAGCCACTTTCCTGAATTAAACAAAATGCTCCTGGCTGTGCATACCTGGGCTTTCCCACCTAGCAATGTCAGTGCAGCCATGGTGGGTCCTTTCTCTATCACTCTGCTGACGTCTGCATTTAATTTCACTGCCAACACCATCTTTTGTTTCTTTGCTGCAATTCCCTCGCTGTTCACCAACTGCCTTGGCTTTAGTTGCCTGGCTGTTTGTTTGTTGTGTTTTCTTTGATTGTTTGCTTGGTTTGGCTGGGTTTTTTTGTTTGTTTGACTGCTTGAGGGTTTTTTTTTGTTTGTTTGTCTGTTTTGCTTTGGTGCGTTTTTTGCAAAGTAATGCACGAGGTACTCAGAAAGATAAGAAAGCACAATGATGAGTTTGGCTGTCTGTAACTGAAGTGATACACAGTGATCCATCAACACAGACTTCAAGGGCTGTAATGGTTCCCTGATCCTTAAACATCTGTTACTTTTACAAGGTTTTGTAAACTGCACTCATAGTGAAGTATGCACTTTGTTCAATTTCTCACAGCTAATGTATGCTATATCTTAGCTCTTTGTGTGTTGCTATAAAAAGGATACCTGGGATTGGGTATTTTATTTTAAAAAATGAAATGTATTTCTTATGTTTAGGAAACCAGGGTCAAGGAATTGCTTTGCCTCATACCATGACCTATGGCAGAATGGGAAGACAGCATGAGAGGGAGGTAGACAACAACACTTGCTTTTATTTAAAACAAAAAAAAAGGTTCTTGGAGTTAAAGTGGACTTTAAGGCTTGTATTTTCATTATGCCAATTCTGCTTAAAGTATTTGCAATTGTATATTACAATATACATGTGGTTTAATGCCATTCAATATACTATATAAATTTCCAGGAATCTGGCATTGAACTAGAAAAATTATATTTCTATTCTCTGTGAGTGTGTGTGTACCTGTGTGTGCGTGTATGAATATGGGTGTGTTTGGGCACAAGTCTGCCAAGACATGGATTTGGAACTGAAGGTCCCCTTTCAGGAAGTGAGAGCAGGTCTCGATTGTTTGGAATCCTGGGTGTTCCTCTACCTCAGTAGCTGCAGTTGGCCTCCACGTTTCCTACTGACTACCTGTCTCTGCCTCGCATCTCTACACAGGAGGGCCAGGATTATAGATGTGTGCTACCATATCAGCTTTTTTTTTTTTTAAACATGGGATCCAGATAATCAGGCTCTCAGGCTTGCCTGCTGAGTCTTCTCCCCCACAACATAAATAAATTCTTGCAATAGTGATGGTATTAATCTATTCGTGAGGACAGATCTCTCAATAAGACCCTCCCTCTCAATCCTGTTGCTTTGGAGATGGTTTAACACCTTAAGTTTGTAGGGGACAGAGCACACGGAAACCATAACATCGTGGTAACTGAAAGATAAACTGTGCTATTGGAGAAGCTGCAGTTGTGCATATCTTATTTACGCTGTGTCTCATAGTCTGATCATATCAACTGTATTAACTGATAAATGTATCAGTTCGTACTAAAACCTTGCCGAATGTATGCAAGAGCATCACTGCAAAGAATGTGTGAGCAGTTTGCCAAAATTAAGCAAGGATTTATTTTACAGCTTGGGATGAAAGTTGAATTTCTCTATCTTTTAATGAAACTAAAGGGAAAGAGGGCAGTCAGCCAGTCAGAGAAGTTTTAAACAGTAACCTTCACCCCAAACATCATAGAAAACACAGTCATTGTTATGCCCAGATCACCAGGTCCTTACAGACCACCAGAGACCACCAGGAGTCCAACTTGAATGCAAAAGCAAAAAGTCTTTATTCAAGCTCGAGCTCAGACCCTCCAACCTCTCCAACACAGTGGAAAGTGTGGAAGCTACCAAGCTGGTATAAGCCTTGCCTATTTATCATGGTATCAGGGTGAGGGACTTTCCAACTTGGCTGTTACATGATTGGTTGACATTTGCTTGGTGCACTTCTGTTGGCTAGTAAATGTCAGCTTGGTATAAACAATGGTTGCTAGCTTAATCAATCTACTTTAGACATTAGGAACTTTCCCCTTAAGAACTGATTGACTGGTGCTAGTAGTGGAGTGGTTATTAGGCCAAGGGAATTGTGATTGTTACCAGGGCGACATGGCTCCTGGAACAAGTTGGGATTTTTTTTTTTTTCAGTAGCTGAGTTCATTCAAAGGACAAGTTAATCATAAAATGGAATCAGAAAGCAAAATGGAGTTTGTGATGTTAAGCTTCAGTTGTCCCATGCCAGCATGTGTCATCCAAGGTCAATTAGGGAGTCTTGACTCACCATGGCAGGCTGTACTGACAAAACATTCCCATCCGCTCCCCCAGGTGGAATCAATGAAGACCAGATATGGGTCAGTATTTCTAACCCTCCCAAGCTCTAAGAAAATCACAGCTACCTGCAAGGGGCAGATGAGACCAGGTGACCCATTTGGTCCCAAAACTGGTACTCGGGAAAGGCAGTGCACTCTTCCTACTCCTTCCCGTTAGGGCAACACCAGAGGAAAGCAGGTGAAGTCACTTCCACCACTGCCCAGCAGTCACATGCCACCTTGACCAAACCAAATGGAAGCGACCTAAGAAAAATTAATAAGGCCTTCTTACCACTTGCAGCCTTGGGAGATTTAGAGGGCAGCTGAGACCCCTCCACCCCAATCAAACAGTAGCCCCTCTTCCCTCAAAGATATGGAGGCTAACTGAGAAACTGGGAACTTTGCCTCAGAGGGCAGTAATGAGGCAGCTTCCTCCCCCTTTCCCTGACAACAAGGGGCCAGAACATTGCCAGAGTAGAAACTTTAAGTAAGGCCCTGTGTCATAAAACACAACCTTGGCTTCCCTTCAGATGTTTGTTGAATCCTGAAGTTGTATTATATGCTTAGAAAACAGAGTCATCTTTTCATGTGAACCTGTTCAGTCTTGTACAGAGATCCTTGCTGTGTGTAGCTTTTTGCTACCCCACCTAAGCTCTGGGAATGGTCTGCGCTACCAGCCCCCACACAGCTTCCCTTGAATCCCACAAATCACACACACACACACACACACACACACACACACACACACAATTGTTCGAGCTCCACTTGCCTACTAGGCACACTTGCTGGGTGCTACTCTATCCCACCTAGAAAATCATACCCTTATAATGTTTTTATCTCTGCTTCTCCCACATGCCCTAAACTTCAGCTAATTACATCCCTGACCACCTGCCTGTAGGAGCCACCACAGGCCATCACTCCGCCAGAGACCTCACTTGTCTGGTCAACTTTACTTCATCAGAAGTCTGGCAAACACTCTTGGATCTCTCTGCTTACCTCCAGGGACCCGAAAGTCCACCTGTCCCTTCCACCCAGCAGTTGGCATAAGATTTTCTTTACTGACAGATCAAGAACCAATTGGGGAACAGACCTTAGCACCAGAACCTCCCTTACAGATCCCATCAACATTAAAGGATCTAGTTTTCCCCATAAACAGCCCTTTCAGCTATTGTCAACTGCCCTTTTCTCTGGACCTCAGATCCTAGGAATAATATGGAGGCGAAAGAACATAGAGGTGTCACTGATACTTCAATTCTATGGCCTCTGAAGTGACTTGTTTCTCAGTGCCATGTCAGACAGCATTATTAAATGTGGAGAAGCTACATCATAATAACATGTTCCTGATCCCTGTTTATACCATTTGCTCAGTGAATGAGGAGACATGGACCCTGTGTAAGATGACTTCCTGGGTTTCTCCTCCTCCCCGATATTTACTTGTTGTCATTTTAGTTCTGTTAGCCAGGGTACCTTACCTGTTTGGAACAGAATTACTAAGGTTAGTAGATTGAAAGTTTCTAAGGGAAAAGGACTCAAAGATTTGTACTTTCCAAACCTTTGCTGTCTAACTAAAGTTGACGAAGTTTATAAAACGGCCTTGATTGACTCAATCCATATATGTATTACTTTCCTATGGCCCCTATTACAAAATACCAGACTCTTGGTAACTTTAAATAATGGAAATATATTCTCTCAGAGTCTGCAGGCTGTGAAGGGGGCTGATCTTAAGGTGTTGGCTGAACCTTCCTTATAGACCCCTGGGAGTATCAATTTCTTTAGTCTTCCAACCACTGACAGCTGACATCCCTTGCCTTCAAATCAATCATTATGTACATAAAGATATGTTTATATCTTCACCGTGTCTACTCTATGCTGTAAAAACCTCCCTCTAGACCAATCATTTGGGTACCATTCAGATAATCCAGAATGACTTCCCCATCTTGGAATCATTAATTTAATCACATTGGGAAAGACTTGATTTTAATCCTAAAGTAGCATAGAAAGGTCTCAAAATTAGGATCTGATGGTTTGGTTTTGTTGTAGTAGGTTGAACAAGGTCTACACATGCTGAGCATATGTTCTATCACAGAGCCATGCTTCAGCCCTAAAGGACTAATACTTTAGGACCTGATATTTGTGAGAGATGTAATAGTATGTAATAGTATAGCCTTTCAGATCAGTACATGGTAAAAAGGTATTGTCAAGAGAATCTAGGAGCAGGTATCAAGGATAGTGCCTTCAGCATGATGGTGTGGATGACTCTGACCAGCCATTTGATCATTTGATTAACAACACCTAAAAAACTGGATGTAGTTTAATATATATACATTGAAAACAGTAAAGGATTATAAAGCCAAAATCTAGGAAAAGGACAAGAGCAAGAGAGATTAGCCCAGTATTTTTGGATGTTTTCCCTTGGAAGCACTCACAAATTTCAAAAACAGGCAATTAAAAGGTAGAGAAGCTGGGCAGAGCTCCTGGTAACTAATTGGGTAAAAAGAGAATAGGACCCAGCAATGAGGTGAGGGGACCCTGGTAAGTCCCTCCATCCTGTTAGGAACCCTAAGGCAGCATACCTTGGGTAGAATTGAATCAAAACAAGCCAGCTCTGCTCTGAGTGGCCTCGATATGATACCCAGTTAATGGGAATCATTTTTTATTGGATAGTTTATGTATTACATTTCAAATGTTATCCCTTTTCCCAGTTTTCCTTTCCCCGATAGACCCTCTCTCTTGCTTCTATGAGGATGCTTCCACTATCCCCCACCCACTCCCATCTCAACACCCTGGCATTCCCTACACTGGGGAAAGGAGCCTTCACAGGACCAAGGGCTTCTCCTCCTATTGATGCCACACAATGCCATCTTCTGCTACATATGTGGTTGGAGCCATGGGTCCCCCCCATATGTGCTCTTGGTGGTTTAGTCCCTGAGAGCTCTGGGGGGATCTGGTTGGTTGATATAATTCTTCCTATGGGGTTGCAAACCCCCCTCAGCTCCTTCAGTCCTTCTCTAACTCCCTTGGGGTCCCCATGCTCAGTCTGATGGTTAGCTGCAAGCATCCTCATCTGTATCAGTAGGGCTCTGGCAGAGCCTCTCAGGAGACATCCATATCAGGCTCCTGTCAGCAAGCACTTCTTGTCATCAGCAATAGTGACTGGATTTGGTGTCTGCATGAAGGATGGATCCCTAGGTGGGGCAGTCTCTGAATGACCTTTCCTTCCATCCCTGTTTCACTCTTTGTCCATGTATCTCCTTCTGTGAGTATTTTGTTCCCCCTTCTAAGAAGGACTGATGCATCTACATTTTGGTCTTCCTTTTTCTTGATCTTTGTATGGCCTATGAATTGTATCTTGGGTATCCCAAGCTTTTGGGCTAATATCCACTTATCAGTGAGTATATACCATGTGTGTTCTTTTGTGATTGGGTCACCTCACTCAGGACGATACTTTCTAATTCCAATCATTTGCCTAAGAATTTCATGAAGTCATTGTTTTTAATAGCTGAGTAGTATTCCATTGTGTAAATGTACCACATTTTCTGTATCCATTCCTCTATTGAAGGACATCTGGGTTCTTTCCAGCTTCTGGCTATTATAAATAAGGCTTTACTTCCCAATGGGAATCCTTATTGCCCCAGCCTTCATCATTTGCCCAGAATCCAAGATTAAGCCCCTTCTGAAGGAAGTAACATACCCAGTTGGAATATCTCCAAATGGAGAAGCAGCATCACTAACAAGTGTCTAAGGCTCACTCTCTGATGTATTCTAAATAAAAACCCAAAAGGAATGCTCAGCAAATGATCTCAGTGAACACAGGCATGCTCATGTGCACACGGGTTTTTTTTTTTAATACATATTTCTAGGTATAAGAACTGAACTCACCATAAGCAAATTACAAGCCCTAAATGTGCATGTGTGGAACAACAGATAGATGGCCTTATATAATAAGAGGGCTACATCCACTCAAACTGAAAAATATCATAAACCACAACTGCCTTATGCCTGTAACCAACTTTTAAGAGCACCAAAACAGCTACTCTGTAACATGGGTCATTTCCCATTGTGATTCGGTGCTGACTGGGAGATGTGACTCACGACCACTGCTCACTGTTCAGTCTTATGAAAGAAGGTTTTATAACATACCACTAGTCTCTGAAAAAGATCAAACATTTTAAAATTACATTTATTTATTTATTTTTCTATTTATTTATTTGTATGTGTGTGTGTGAGGATGTACTGGTTGGTTTTTATGTCAACTTGATACAAGCTAGAGTCATCAGAGGGAATGGAACTCCATTTGAGAAAATGCCTCCATAAGATCCAGATGTAGGACATTCTTTTAATTAACGATGAATGTGAGCCCATTGTGAGCGGTGCCGTTCCTGGGCTGGTGGTCCTGGGTTCTATAGCAAAGGAGGCTGAACAAGGGATGGAACAAGCCAGTAAGCAGCACTTACTGATGGCCTCTGCATCAGCTCCTGTCTTCAGATTCCTGTCCTGTTTGAGTTCCTGTCCTGACTTCCTTTGATGATGAACAATGATGTAGAAGTTTAAGCTAAATAAACCCTTTCCTCCACAACTTGATTTTTGGTCATGGTGTTCTGTTGCAGCAGTAGAAACCCTAGCTAAGGCACGGGTTGTACTTGTGTGTGCCACTGTGTATGTAAGGAGAACAAAGGAAACATACGGGAGTCTCCTCCTCCTCCTCCTCCTCCTCCTCCTCCTCCTCCTCCTCCTCCTCCTCCTCCTCCTCCTTCTTCTTCTTCTCCTTCTTCTTCTTCTTCTTCTCCTCCTCCTCCTCCTCCTCCTCCTCTCCTCCCTCCTCCTCTTCCTCCTCCTTCTCTTCCTCCTCCTTCTCTTCCTCCATCTCCTCCTCTTTCTCCTCCTCCTCTTCCTCCTCCTCCTCCTCCTCCTCCTCCTCTTCCTCCTCCTCCTCTTCCTCCTCCTCCTCCTCCTCTTCCTCCTCCTCCTCTTCCTCTTCTCCTCTTCCTCTTCCTCCTCCTCCTCCTCCTCCTCTTCCTCCTCTTCCTCCTCCTTCTCTTCCTCCTCCTCCCTCCTTCTCTTCCTCCTCCTCCCTCCTTCTCCTCCTCCTCCTTCCTCCTCCTCCTCCTCCATCTCCTCCTCTTCCTCCTCCTCCTCCCCCCTCCTCCTCCTCTTCCTCCTCTTCCTCCTCCTCTTCTCCTTCTCCTTCTCCTTCTCCTTCTCCTTCTCCTTCTCCTTCTCCTTCTCCTTCTTCTTCTTCTTCTTCTTCTTGCACCTTGTGGATCCTGAGTGTTGAACTCAGGTCGTCAAGCTTGGTGACAAGTGCCCATTACCCACTGAACCATCTCACTAGTTCCCAAATTCAATGTTTGACGTACAGCCTCTACTGAGTGCACAGTTGCATTGCCGCAGTAAAATTGTGAAGTGAGTCCTTGTAAGTCAGAAACTGTCTGTCCTCCAAATAAGTCAACAGAGGTAGAAATAAAACTGGAGATCTTTAAAAGAAGTTAGTGTCAGGAGCCATCTAGGAAAGGCTGAAGGCATACAGGTGACTTTTTCCGAGGTAGCCCATTTTGCTTGGCTTCTGTGAGTAAACTCTGAATTGTGGGGCCTTCAGAGGCTTTGTCTCAGGATTTATTCCTGTTGCTGATATGCCTTTCCTGTCATTATTGCGTATCCTAGTGATTTCTGGGCATTACCCCACCCTCCTGGGCAGATTTTCTACAGATCAATGAGGATGTAACCTCTTGTAGTAATGCTATGCAGACAAATTGATGATTTCCTAATCCCTAACAATGATTCTATGGAGTTCCTAAATTTATACAAGTAATTTTAAACCCTCTATAGTATGAAAGCTGAAATTAGGGCTCTGTAAACCTTCATGTGTCATAGGCTAATTGCTCTAGGATAAGAAGGCAGGCTTGGAGCAAATTTATGATCAGGGAAAACATTCCTTCTAGGCTAGTTGTGAAACCATTATCTGATAGCTAAAGGTCATAAACTGGGAATGGACAATTTATTGTAAGGGCAAGGACAGAAAGTAAAACATGGACTGGATTTAGCTATACAAAACTTCAAAACTAGTAAGACACTAGACAGATGAGTTGCCTCTTGACAAAACCGTGATAACTTGTAACATATGAACGAGAGCAAAAGTAAAGATGCACTGATTTTTATTTTATGCACATGGTTATTACTCCTGCATGTATGCCCATGCACCATGTGTGTGCCTGGTGCCCACAGATGCCAGAGGTGGTGTTGGATAGCCCAGAACTAAGGTTACAGATGGCTGTTAGCTGCTGTGTAGGTGCTGGGAGCTGAACTTGGGCCTTCTGGAGAAATAACTGGTGCTCTTATCTGCTAAACCATTCCTGCAGCCCCCAGAGTGCAATATTAAATTGGTTGGTTTTAAAGTGCATTGCACATAGTTTTCTAAGGAGACATGGATGACTTTTCTCCCCTCTAAGACAAAAATGACACGGAAGCCTGAAAGTCACTCTAGGCAGAGATGGGAGCATGAATTGTATGCCAAGATTGTACTTCAAAAGAAACAAATGCTGAATGCTGGATTGCGTTATAGTTTCTAGCTTTTCAGGGAAGCACTTCTGCTGGTTGCCATGGCGAGTCCTCTGGGCAGCAGTTTTAATTCTCCTCATTAGTAAGTAGCATATGGTGAGGTTACTCTGTGCCTTTTTTTGTGCAAGAATAGCTACGGGGACTTGCAACGTGAGTGAGAGACAGGCAACTCAGTTTCTGCTGCTTGGAGGCAGAACCTGAAAAGAGTGGAGCATTCCTTCCACCATGTGGCCTCAGGAATGACACATGCTTACTGAGAGAGTCACATCATACTAATTGTTTAAGCATATCCCTCAATTTGTGGGCAAGGTCAATTTAATTGTTGAGGCCCATTAAAAGACCTGTCTCAGAAGATGGTACCTTGAGTAGCACAGACGTATTAATCTCAGTATTGATCACAGAACATCACTGCTCAGAATGGTCTCAAGATGAGGACAGTTGCTCCATCCATTATGATTAGCATGATGTTAAACACAGGGCGATCCACAGCCACATAAGGAAAATTCTTAATGCAGCAGAGGCCGGGGAAGCTGCACGATTCCAGGAGAAAATAACGGCAGGAGTCCACCTAGATCATCGTGACACTTAATCACAAGGGTGCAGAACTATTAAGAATAATTTCAGAACCAGGTATGGTGGCACACTCTTGTCAGCCTGGCATTCAGGAGACCAAGAGTGGAGACTCATAAGGTAGAGACTGGCTTGGGCTATACAATGAGACCCTTTCTCTCTCTCTCTCTCTCTCTCTCTATATATATATATATATATATATATATATATATATATAAAATATTACAGTGCTGTGAGTAAGTGGTCTCACTGAGATATTAAGAAACCCTAGTGGTCCTTTTTTAAAGATTTTTTTTACTTCTGTATCTGTATCTGTGTGTGGTGTGTGTGTGTGTGTGTGTGTGTGTGTGTGTGTGTGTGTGTTAACCTGTGTGCACTTATAGGTGCATGTGTAGATGACCCACATAGTTACATAGGTGCTGGACTCCAAATTCTGGTCTTTATGATGTCACAAGACTTTCTCAACTATTGGAGCCCCAAAGTCTTTATAAAAGATGTTCATTGGAAAAATTGTAACTATACAGAAATATAAAGCAATAATTTTTTCTGGGAAAGGGAATCAGAGATAGGTTACAGATATGTGGAGTTGTGTTTATGGAAAGCACAACATTATAAAGCAATAATTTTTTCTGGGAAAGGGAATCAGAGATAGGTTTCAGATATGTGGAGTTGTATTCATGGAAAGCACAACACGTGGATGGATGTCAACACCGCAGAGCTTATCACGGTCACTAAGTACTTTCCTTGCTGGTCAGACCCCTCCAGCAGATTGTAAAAAGAAATGAATCCAAAGGCCCACAGAGATGATCTATTACAATGCATTTTGCTAAGACTTTATATTTTATTGTATAGATTTGTTCATTCTTGAAAATATAAAATTAAAAGATACTAAATATCATTTGGGGAGCTAGATAATGAATTAATTGCCTATTGCTGAGCAATAAACTACCACAGTTATTGCCATAAAACAACACAATTTGTTCAACACCCCCCGCCCCCGTTTCCTTGGGTCCCTTTAGACACAGCTGGATCCTCTGTGGCAGGTACCAGGCAGGCTGTGCTCGCTGCTGGAGGCACAAATGGGATAGGAGCCTCTTTGAAGATTATTTCTGCTTGGTGCTGTAGGATTTAGGGTCCTAGCTTCTGGCTGGCTGAAGGCTGGCCTTGGTACCTAGCTCTGGCAGTAGGGTACCACTTGTGATCTCTCAACAAGCCTACCTACATCGCTGAGACAGCCAAGAGGACCTCTGTAGCATTCAGCAAGATGGGGTCATAGATGATGTAGTTTCTTTTCCTCCTCCTCTTCCTCCTCCTCCTCTTCCTCCTCCTCCTCCTCTTCCTCCTCCTCATCCTCCTCATCCTCCTTTGCCTTCTTCTTCTTCCAAATTATCTACAGTGGCTAACTTAACTGGCACTACCAAGACTGTTCCCTAAAAAGGAAAAGTTTTGTTAATACAATCTGAATGATAGAGACATCACTATCCTGGCAAAACACTCCAGTCCCCTAAACAACCAGACTTCCGAAGTCTATGGCCTGATGAAGGAGATGGTGCCATTTCTTACCATAAGACATATGTCCATTGAGTCACTTCACAATTTAAGCAGAGCAGTGTGAGCTAAGGGAAGTCTACTCACTAAAAGCAGATGCACGCCAGAGCCTGAAGGCATCCCCAGGTGCTTCCTGTGTGTGTAAATGGGGCCAGCCCTCAATCTAAACTGAAAAGATTGCTTACAAATTAAGAGAGTAGCCATCATCTGGTTCCTTCTGACTAGATAGCTGTGACTGATCACCAAATTCCATTAGTTAGTTAGTTGTTAGATAGTTGTTAGCTAGCTAGCTAGGTTGGTTGGTTGGTTGATTGGTTGGTTTTGGTCAGAGCCAAGTTGTCAATAAGTATACACTGTTTCCAGAAAAGGGTATTCCTATAAAGGAGAAAAAGAACAATCTAACTCATGTATCCAGGAAATTTGAACTGGGCAAACACTGTGTCAAACCCTGAGTGTGGGATATTCTGGCATTCAGTGATGACCTAAACAGTGTCCTCCCATGATTGAGAAGCATCATGAGCAATTACTGACACGTGTCTGCCGTTGTGATAAAGATGACAACAGAGATATCTGTGAGTTGCAGGCAGCTGGAACTTGCCACATCAGGGTCTAAAAATTCCACATCATGATTCTGGGAAGCATAGCAGCCCCCCAGACCTTAGCACCACTGACGCCATGATGGAAGTTCCATTCAGACCTTGGAACCCAGCATGTAGGCACGCACCCTGGCCCCCCACGACAGGATCAATGACCCACTCCATCAATGTCTATAGTTCTGGGAGAGTCCCTAAATGTACTAACCTTGCCTTTTTGACTTCTGTATAGCTCTGTTTCTGTCTAACAGTTCCTGCTAACTGAGGTGTGTTAACCCAGGATGTGGTTTTGTGTTTCAAAGCTTAACTTCAGAAAGGCTTGGGACTGCACTCTGGTCCTGAGCACTCAGTGTAGTCACCAGCGAGCTAACAACGGCCTTCTATTGACTCGAACCCTTGTCTGAGTGGTCTTCTTGGTGACACCTCACAACAGAAAAATAGGCCACCTACAGAGATCTCAAGCCTTGACAAACAGCTTCAAATCAAGGGCCTCCTTTCTGCTATTTATTGAGTGCCTTTCCTACGTTTGTGGCAGAAACAGCTCTTAAGGAAGATGATGGATAATAGGTGCACTGGTTCCAAACATGGATCTGTGGTTTTGCCTCTTTTCCTTCCCGTTCTCCATTGTTTTCTTCCTCTCCCAGTATCCCCCCACCCCCATAATGACTACAGCAGAGAGAACAGATATGTTGGGAAACAAGAAGCTGCGATTTCACGACCTGTTGATCCTATTCCCACAGCAAATGCCTGAGCAGCTCCTGGAGATCCCTGCTGAACCACGCTCTTCCAGTAAATAGAGTGCATCAGGCCATAAGAATGCTTTCCAAAAGAAAGTACTTCCAGCTCTCATTTACCCCAACACTCTCCCTTGGGCAAAAGATAGGGAAGAAGTCTTTGAATATGCTCATTTGGGGAAGTTAAAGACCAAAGCACCCCAACTCAGTAGAAACGACCAACCAAGGTACCAACCATCTTCATCCATGCAGCCATACAACATAGGCTGCCACTCCTGAAAGTGTGACTGCCATCAGTTTAGGCACCATCAAGCTAACGGGCTCTCTGCATGAATACCAACATTTTTGCATTCTAAACTCCACAGTTATATTTTGTAGCGAGGTCCCCTGCCCAGTGTCTCTTGCAGGAATTTCCTCTGAAAAATCCGACTTAGATAAAGGGACAAGCCATTACATATTTGTTTGAATCTCAACCTTGTTACTAGAAGGTTCTTTTGCCTTTGACAACGCTGCTGAATCTTTCTCACTTTTGTTCATGAGCAAATAGCTGAAAAGCACCTACTTTGTGCCAAGGATGTATTTCAGCCAGAGAAGAGCCTAGTATGTACTCTCTAATAGTGTTAGGGAATTACCACAGGTACGGCCTCTGCCCAGGGACCCTCTGCACTCCATCAGAGGAAGTAACAGAGGAAATTTCCCTACCAGATGCTGCCTTTCATTCCTACAGTTACAGCTTCTAACAAACAACAAACACTTATTGATTATAAAACGCCTAACAGTACTTTCCTTTTGTAGTAGACAGACTAAGGCAGGGAGACAGGGAGAAGCAACAATATCTTTGTACACGACGGAATAAACTTTCCAAACTTCCATTCATGTCTAACCACGTCTTGTAAAACTGTGGCTCACTGTGGCGGCCAAAAACAACACTCTTCACCATCTTAAAATCAAAGCCAACTGTGGTGACATCACCGCAACCTTTTCATCACATGACCAGCAATTCCAGGTCCCCAATAGTTGTGCAAATGGGCTTGACATTCAGACTGAGACTAAGCATTGAAACCAGAAGGTCCGCCATCCAGATAACGCTAGCGATTTGTGGCTAAAAATACAGTCACCAAACACAGAAAGGAGAGCTGTGTCTTAGCGGGAGATGGTGCTCTGATGTATGATACTAATTTTAAACTAAGTTTGAAAGGGCAGGGCATGAAATTGGAGCCTCGCTGATTCACAGACAAATAAGGAACCAGCCGTCTGGGAAGGGCGGGTGGGAGTTCGTCTTCCTCTCTGCGGACTCACTCAGCATTCCAAAAAACGCTTTTCTCTTTCAAGATCAAAGATGCTGTTTTTGTCACGACTCCCAAGACTTTCTACAGAAACAACAATAGGAGCAAGACGTGGGCTTTCTGTTCTCCTGTCCACTCGCTCATTTGTGGAGTAAATATTACCGAGGTCCCATCTTCCTCCAAGTTTCCCTTCTAAAGTGTATTTAAGTTTTTGCTCCTTTACTTGATTTCAATTTCCCTGTAATTCTGGTGGTAGAATTTTCTTCTCAGACATGCTGGGGCGAGAGAGATGGCTCCGTGGTTAAGAGAATGGTTCTTCCAGAGGAGGGCTTTCCCAGCACCATGGCAACGCACTGTCTGTAACTCCAGTTCCAGAACGCCCTCTTCTGGTCTCAACAGGCACCACAGGCGTGCAGCTGGAGCTCAGACATACTATACGCACGCGAGCAAATACCCATTTGTACAAACATACATTAAAAAAAAAAATCAAAAACATGTTAACTATTTTCTCTCTCTTCTATAGCATGTTTGACTGCAGACATGAAAAAAAAAACAAGAAAAGAAAGACACATTTTGCCCTTTTTACTACTTCTCTATGCCCTGATTTATGACATTATCAACAAGTTCCACATCATGGATACCTTTACAGCAAATATAATCGTGTAGACAACAGCCTATGAAGAATTTCCATAATCATTATTAGTTTAAGGTGTTTTTAGAACAACCTTTTCCCTAAAAAAATAAATGGGAATTCTCAGTGGAAGAAACTGAGGCCCCGATCATTAAAAACTTTAAAAAGAAACTATTTTATAGGTGTATTTCAATCTATTCAAGCAATTTCATCTTAAAGTTTCTTTTGGATTGGTGGGGTGTTCCAAACACAGGGTTTCTTTGTGTAGCCCCTGCTGTCCTGGAACTAGCTCTGTAGACCAGGCTGGCCATGAACTCCCAGAGATCTCCCTGCCTCTGCCTCCTGAGTGCTGGGATTAAAGGCGTGGGCCACCACTGCCCGACTTTATGTTAGAACTTCATAATGAACAAAATTATGTAGCTACTCTTTACTAATATTAGGAAATTGTCCATTGTATTTATAATCATAACTTACATTATAATTCTACAAATATTAGTATATAAACGTAACAAAATCAAAGACTGTTAGTGGCTGGAAAACCAGATAGACGACCAGGAGAGAATGTGAAGACTCCTATGATTTTTGGAATACATTTTACATTTTATACTTTGTTTATGTGAGTCCACTGTAGCTGTCTTCAGACACACCAGAAGAGGGCATTGGATCACATTGCAGATGGTTGTGAGCCAATGTGTGGTTACTGGGATTTGAACTCAGGACCTCTTGAAGAGCAGTGAGTGTTCTTAACCGCTGAGCCCCCTACATTTTATACTTTGCGTGATGCCATTAAGAATAGGAAGAAACTTAGTTCAGGAACTGCAATAATAAGAATTAGAATAATTTAGTTGGTATAATTTGTTGGGGGACATAAACAAGAGAATAAAAGTAAGGACATTTACAAATTCTATTTGTGGTTATACACAGCTTAATGGAGGGAATATTAGACTCCTTGGTGGAAACAATTGAGGCCCGAAACATTAAGCACTTACAAAGGAAAACACTATTTTATAGGTATATCCCAATTATTCAAGCGACTTTATCTTAAAATCCTTTATGTTTGTTCATTTGGTTGGTTGTTTTTGAAGACAGGAGTTCTTTGTGTGGCTCTGGCTGTCCTGGAACTCTATCTGTAGACCGGGCTGGCCTCAGAAATCAGAGATCTGCCTGCCTCTGCCTCCCAAATGTTGGGATTAAAGGTGTGTGCCAACACAGCCCAGCTCTTAAAAATTCCTAATGAACAGAAAGCATGTAACAACGTTTTACTAAGATTAGTCAAATGCCACTGTGACTTGAGAAAGAGAGGCAGAAGGACTTCTGTGAGTTCAAGGCCAGCCTGATCTATGTAGGGAGTTTCAGAACAGCAAGAGGGCTACACAGTAAGACCATGTCAATAATGATAATAATAATAATAATAATAATAATAATAATAATAATAATAATAATACAATACAAGTTGCCTATAAGCTATATAACTATAAACATGTAATATTGGTCAGCAAACTGTGATAATATATGATTGTGGAAGTGGTAATGTTTTTATTAGTTTGTCAACTTGGCACAAGCTAGAGTAATCTGAGAAAATACCTCCACCAGATTGGCCTGTAGGCAGCAGATCTGTGGGGCATTTTCTTGACTAATGGTTGATGTGGGAGAACCCAGTCCACTGTGGGCGTTGTCATCCCTAGGCAGATTGTCCTGAGTTAGACAAGAAAGCAAAATAAAATAATTTTTAAAAGAAAGAAATATAAGCCTCTATCTTTACAAAGTCATTTTTATGTCTCTGTCCAGAGTGTTATCAACAATCAATACTCTGATTTGCTGAGCCATTTTCTCACAATTTTTTTTATAATCCTCCTGTCTCAGTCTCCTAGGTGCTAAGGACATAGGCATCAGGTACCACACCCAGCTAGGAATAAGCAATGTCTAAATGCCCATTATAACAAATTTCCTATTCATGTTTGTATTCACAGTTCTTATGAATACCTAGCCTGTTTTTCCAGGAGTCAGGCAAGATGGGATGTAACCATTGTGGGGTTTGAGTGTGTCACGGCCCTGCCAGCTATAGGAGGGAGCTGTACAAACCTGCTAAGAGAGAAGAAAGGAAAACAAAAGAAAGGAAGAGCTCATTGGGGAAGCTAGAAGGCAGGGAGCAGAAGAAACATTACAGAGGGCGAAGAGAGGAGGACTGCAGGAGAGAAAAGTCAAGTCTAAGTGGAAAGTAAGGTAGGTCTATACTCAGGGTAGGTCAGACTTTCTTGACTTTCTTGTTTCTTGCATCACAAGGTAGGTTTCCACACAACACAGGTATGCTTAATGGATACTTTCATGTAGAGAATTGAACTGTGGACTGAGGCTGCTGGGAAAGTCACATTTGTCTGGAAGATTCTGCATACTGATCCACTGACTACAACTTTGTGGTTATGGGGGATCCGGTACTGCAGATAGAAAACCAACATGTCTTGGTTTTGTTTGGTTGCCTCAATAGCAATTTATTGCCAACCTCTGTGTGGGGGCTTGAGTGAGAATGAACTCCACAGGCTCTTCTTACAGTCTAATACTTGGTCCCCTGTTAATGGAACTGTTTGGGAAGGATCGATTGTTGTGGTCTGTTGCTGTGTATTGCAATGCTAAATCCTATACCAGAATGTCTAGGCCTAGGAGTGAATTCTCATGTTTGCAAGTTTTCATTGTGCAAATCTCACTCCTTCATCTAAACCTATTAGTTAAATAAAATTGGCTACAGCCAACTACAGGAGGGATTAGAAGTAGGTGGGGTTTGGAGTTACCTGGTTGGGAGTGGAGAAAGGAAAGGAGAGAGGAAGACCAAGGGAGAAGGTAGGAGGGAAAGAGAAGAGGAAGCTGCCACGAGGGGAGATGGACCATGGGCCCATGGCCAGGAGAAACAGCAAGTGTCTGGGGTACACCACTGAGGAGGTAGCCAGGCTAGCAGTTAGAAAAGTAGATTAGGGGTGACCTCCCAGTAATTGTCAAAGTCAAATGAAATAACCATAGTCTGTGTTTCATTTATTTGTAAGCTAGTTGGGGATTAGCGTAAGCTGGTTGTACTACAAATCAGAGATGTGGTTTTATGGGAGGATGTGGGTCACTGGAGGCAGGTGACGGGTTACTGCTCAGTCACCACTGAAACGAACCAATTCAAATCAGATTAGATTATATTAAAAGCAGGTTTATTGGGAAGCTGCTCTCGGGAAGGTGCTGAGGCCATCTGCAGAGAGAGAAAAGAAGGAGAAGAGATAGAGAGAGACCAAAATGTCTGGATTATATAGGGAAGAGACTCTAGGGGAAAGGGCAGCCCAGTCTCTGGGCTGAAAAGTTAAAGGTTGGGGGCAGGGTATGCCAGGTAGAGACTGAGGGATGTTGGCAAAACATGGAGGCCAGGTTTGCTTTGATGTGTAAACTATGTACCTCAGTCCCTTGTCCCTTGGTCTGAAACCAAACCACAGGCTTTGAGGTTTCAAAAGCCCATAACAGATGAGATCTCTCTCTCTCTCTCCCTACCTCCCTCTCTTTTTCTCTCTCCCCATCCCTCCCTCAAGTTTGTATAAACAAGAAACCAACCAATCATATGCTTTCATTTCTCACTGCTCTTAACTATGGGTGGGATGTGACCAGCTGTTTGAATTCCCGCCCTGACTTCCCCACAATGATAGACTGTAACCTGGAATGTTACATTGAAATAAACTTTCTCCCTCAGATTCTCTTTGTCATTGTCACAGAAATGAAACAAAAACATCCTGTAACTAACGTAGTAACTGTGACCAGTACACAGTAACTTAACAGGCCACTACTGTGCCCCAGTCATAAATGTCACCTGACAGACTCTGAAACTGTAGCTGTTTCCCTACTTTGCTGTGGCCCACCTACCTGATGCCCTCACAAACATACGTAGTAAATGCTCTGATTTATGCTTTTCTTTTGCCCTGACTATCAAAGTTCGTGTAACCACTTCTGAGATGGAGCACACCGTTTAGTACAACCTGATGGGCATGTTCCAAGACTGTGGTCACTTATGTTTGAGGAAGAATCAATAAACTTTGAGTTGAGGAGTAATTATTTTTCAAGTGGATGGTTTTCTGATTTCATTTTGTTGCTGTTGGTAAATACCATGACTAAAGCAACTTAGAGGAGGAAAGAACTTACTGGCTTATACTTCCGGTTCACACTCAATCGCTGAGGGAAGTCGGGAAAGGAACTTAAGTAGGATCTTGAAACAGAAACCACAGAGGAGTGCCATTTGCTGGTTCACTCAAAGGCTCCTATTTAGCTATCTTTCTTATAGCCAAAGTTCATCTGCCTAGGGATAGCACTGCCCACAGTGGGCTAAGCCCTCCTGCATCAGTTAATCAAGACAGTCTCCTACAGGTCATCCCTACCTAGGAGACTCTTCAATAGAGGGTTTTCTTCCCAGAACACTCTAAGACACGTTAATTTAACCACTAAAGCCACCTAGAACAGATGGCACAATCTTGGACTATTCAAATGCCATACGCTTCTCTTAACCATTTTAAAAAATCTATTTTGTCATAACAGATATGCAGGATGCTTTTGAGTGAAGTATGGTAAGGCACAGAGATAAAGATTTCTGTTTTAAAGTATTCTGTGAGTATACTCTCTAAGTGGAGCTACACAGAGACGCACATAACCCAGGCAAGAGGCAAAGGGCTGGAGCAGGAGAGGTGGACACGAACCTGGGTTGTGGTTTCTGAGGTCGAAGATTGGCTAGTTTGAGGGCTAGCTGTGACTGTCTGGCATGTGTCCCTGGATGGTTGGAGAAGAGACGTGTTCTCTTGGTTAGAGTACAAGAGGGTGAACGCTGAGCTCGTAGGTTTTCGCACGAAAGGAAAATTACTTGCCATCTATAGGAATCCCACAGCCCTGAGAAGAGTGGTCAGTTTCACCTCACTATGAAGCTTGCGGTCTCCAGGATCCTGCTGACCCGCCCACTCCAGACTTTGCTTCATCCTTCCCTGCCTTGTCTACAGCAGTATCTGGACCCCCTAAGGGTAGAAGTTGAAAACAGAACCACAGTGGTTCCTCCAGGGTAGCCAAGTCCCAGATGTCAAAGCCTCGTTTTCCTCTGAAGGGCATCAAATAGCATATTCCTTTGTTTGTTTTGTTTTGTTTTGTTTTTAGAGACAGGGTTTCTCTACGTAACCCTGATTGTTCTGAGAACTCAATGTAAACCAGGCTAGCCTTGAACTCAGAGATATGCTTCTGCCTCTGTCTCTGTCTCTGCCCCTGCCCCTGCCCCTGCCCCTGCCCCTGCCCCTGCCCTTGTCTTTGCCTCTGCCTCTGCCTCTGCCTCCCAAATGCTAGAATTAAAGGCATGTGCCACCACAACTGGCTCTAAATAACATATTCCTTGTAGATAACAAAATAACTCTCTATTCCCTAGCGCTCTCTATTAAGTACAGATACTAAAGTCTGCATTATCACCAGACACAAAGACAGCTTTGTACTCACCTATTAGGCTCTCTGCCCGTGGCTCCTCAGCAAATAAATGCTACAGACAGTTCCAATAAAATATTAAATGCAGCTAATGACAGCACAGTTTTACAATGGTGAAACTGGGAATTGACTTTCCATTTTTGCCTTTGGGCGTGCTGTTATCCAATAAGATAACCAGGCAGAAAGTCTACACAGCTGGGGCTGGAGAAATGGCAGTGACTGCTCTTCCAGAGGTCCTGCGTTTGAGTCTAAGTGCCTTCACGGTCACTCATCACTGTGAGTCTCATGGCCTGTAACTCCTGTTCCAGGGGATCCAACACCCCCTCCTGGAACTCCTCGGTCACCAGGCACACATGTGGTGCACAGACACACAGGCAAAACACCTACACACATAAAAAATAAGACTTTAAAAAAAAAAGTCTATACAGTTGCCATTTATCAAGAAATCCTAAATAACACACTTCCGTTAATGACGTTCTCACCTTTGATGTGAAATCGGGAGGTTTTTTTTTTGTTTTGTTTTGTTTTTTGTTTTTTTAAAGAAAGGTTGACTCTTGGGAATTTGAGGGAATGTTCAGAAGGAATTTTCTGTACCCTTGCATTCTGGACTTGCAACATCCTATGGATTTATGTCCAAAGATGAATCGTAGCAAGTGTGGCTGAAATATGGCCCCTGGTATCTCATAGGCATCGGTTGTAACTGCATACCAGGGTCTGCCGGAGCGAGGAAGAGCAGCCCAAGCCCCTGGGCTTTTGGTCCCTGTATTTGGGGATGGGGAATTGGAAGTTTAAGAGACCCTGAAACCCTTCAGTGCCACATCCTTATTAACCCCCAGATGCACTTCCTATGTCTTTGCTTCCGAGAAGGGAAAACAGTAATTAGCTGTGAGTCACAAACCATATGATTCACGTCTACGATTATTATTTTTCTGCCGCTAAATAAACTCTATAAACCCTTTGTGATTTAATTGTGAGTGCTTGCCGCTTAGCTACAAATAGAAACTTAGGTGTGAATATGTCTACAATGTTGCTTTAAGGATTTTTTATTTTTGAGTCTCTCATCTTACTCTTGCCTCACAGGAAATTAGGACCTCACTGGATGGCTGCTCCACAGGCTGCAACCCACCTTGGTGAAGAGTGTCCCATTGATTGACCACTAGTCAGGCTAATGTCATTTTATACCAGGTAGAAGGAGGAAGGTTTGTTTTAAATCACATAGGGAGCAGGAGAGATGGCTCAGTGGTTAAGAACATTGGCGGATCTTCCAGAGGTCCTGGGTTCAATCCCAGCACCCACATGGCAGCTCACAGCTGTTTATAACTCCAATGCCAGGGGTTCCAACACCCTCATACAGACATACTTGCAAACAAAACACCAATGCACATATAAATAAATAAATAAATGTTTAAAAAAAGTAAATAAATCACATAGGAGCAGAACTCTTGATGATTTTTGCTCTTTTGAATACAGATGGATTCTTTCCCATTGCTTGAATCTAAACTACAATATACTATATCATTCATAACCCATTTGCATATGACTAAATAGCACGATCGGATATTAGCCCTACTTGCATCAATAGACAATCAAACAAAATGATGTATGTGGCCAATCCTTCTTTTAAAATTGAGTGCCTTTTCCCTTAGCAGAAACAATTCTGCATTGCACAGAGGATCCTGTTTGTTTTGTCTTGGCTTTCAAAGAGAAAAGGCTCACCGTAAGAATGAACACAGAATTCATCAAAGTCTAGGAAAGGCTGATAGCGTTTTATAAAGCACGTTCATATCCCTTATTTCATTTTGATCTGCAGAAACCTCCTATGGAAAATGAGGCAGACATTACAATCTCTATCTTTAAGAGTTAAAGAAAACCTGACAGGCATTGTGATGTACAACTTTGATCCAAGAACTCAGGACAGAGGCAGGTGTGTCTCTGTGAGTTCAAGGCCGGCCTGGTGTACACAGTGAGTTCCAGACCAGCCAGCAATTTATACTGAGATCCAAAAGTCCTGACAGAAATGGAGATTTCCCTGACAGACAGTCTCAGTGACTGTAAGGGCAACCCTTTCATGGTGCTGTCCTCTCAGACAGTCTAAGCTGACCTTCCCCAGGGCACTGTGTGTGCACTCACCTGCTTCCAGCAATGGGTCCCAGAGTGCCTAAAACACACTTCTGTGCATGCTAAGGGTCCATTAACAACTGACGACATTGAACAGTGTCAGCTCTCATTCTGGGCTGTATCGATGCTGTCTTGAGGTGGAAATTTCTGTTTTCTTTTGAAGACTCAGTTGTGTCACGTGATGTTTTTCTAGAGACTGTCATGAGAGGATGTTTTGCTGAGAACAGACATGTGATGTTTTTCTGGAAGCTGCCTGGTGAAAGGACGTGTGCTGTAGTGGAAGCCTGAGAGGACATGTGATGTCTGGAAAGGGTGTAAATGTATCCCAACAGACAGTAGACGATGGTTTGCCTTGCCACTCTTTGCTGGCCTTCATTGGGCTTTGCTGATGCTGGTCTTCACTGACTGCACTGTGGCATTGCTTCACCTTCCTTTCTCTACTGGCCATTGTTCATTGTAACTTTGTAGAGATAAATCACCAACGAACTTCTCTTGATATTCCAGTGACTTCTTGCTGCTTCAGCTGACGCGGGCCGATTGATGGAGCCTTGCGATGTCTTCTGGATCAAACTGCTGTTTGTGATTGGATCGAGCTACCACTATTGAGATTCTGACAATGAAGACTGAAATCATCTCCAAAGAACTATTTCTAAATAGATCCACATCCCCTTTTGCCCTACTAATCTTTCCTTTCCACTACCTCTGGCAAATGGTGCACTAGAAGGGAGGTTAAAGCATTTAAAAACCCTTTTGAAAGAAGGTTTTTAAAAACCTAAGCCTACACTATTAAATGTTTCTCTGTTGTAATCACCACTGTGTTGGCAAATGGCCCTCTGAGAGAAAGAGGTCTGGTTTGTAGTCATTGCTAATGTAAGGTTGTCCCGTGGTTCAACAGCTGACTTGTAAAATCCTGAAGATATAAGAGTTGCCTCTGCCAGGGGTACAAGCTGAGTCCCACCACCTACCACCATTCTTATGAACACATCATGGGCTTGTGTCTCCATTTCACAGACGTGGAAGCCAGAGGTTAAGTGATCCAGGTACCTGTAGCCAGGGTTCTGTGCAGCCGAAGCCCAACTGAACCAATAAAAGAAAACTTAAGTGTAACCAATCAGAAACCCTCGGCTAATCTCCTTAGGGATTTCCCACTTTAAGTTCTACTGGGAATCAAACCCAGAGCCTTGCACATACTAGGCAAGCACATTACTACTAACTTTGACAACCCCAGCTTCAATATGCATGCGTGTGCACGCACACACACACATACACACACACACACACACACACACACACACACACACGCACACACGCACACTTTTCTCATGAGAACCAATTCTCATGAAAATGAATCTGCAGGCATCTATCTACTGAATGCTTACAGCAATGTATGTACTCCACACACATCCATTTTAAGTAAACTCACAACCTCCCTGGGAAGCAGATCTTATTGTTATTCTGTCTTTACAGGCAAGAAACTTGGGCACAGAAGAAGTTAAATTACCCAAAGGTTATGCATCTCGTATCCAGGATTTTAAAGCCAGGCATATTCTCAGAGCTGAAACTCTAGACTACTGTGTTATCCTGTGCAGTCCCTGAACTCACCATGCCTGATTTGACATGTCGGCAGCTAATCATGATATGTTTCTTCAACTGTTGTTGTTGTTGTTGTTTGTGTTTTTCCTGGCACATCTTAAGTCTCTTTTCCTACCCTAACAGTAATTTTTTTTTCTTATCTAAAGCAGGGGTCTTGGCATTATCTCAGGGCTGCTCCTTAACCCTGCCTCTCTATAAAACTGTCTGAAATGGACCACCCTTCATGGATGAATCTCAGAGAACTGAGTAATGGGAACTAGAGACTCCATATCATTGGGAATACAAAAATTTTCCATGAGACTATGGGGTGGGGGGCTGACCTCTAATGCTTATGGGGCCTGGAGCAAGAATGCTAATGGAAGCCCACAAAATCATTTGTCTAAACAGAATTATAAATCAAGCCGAAAAATGGTTACAATGTGTCTGGTTTTCCTGCCTCCTTTGGAGGCCACATTTGAATCTGGAATCACTGAATTCTTTGAAGTTTCTCTCAACAGGGCAGGGAAAATTGGTCCTAAGCCACCCTTAGGTCCTTCTTCATACCCCTCTGTCAGTCTTGTCTTTCCACACATGAATGCAAACACTCCACCCCACACAGCCAAGCTCAGTTCCCTCCCAAGGGAATATCTGCTCTGTCTGCTTCTTGGCAATAGCCTGTCCCTAGGAAGATCGGTTACGAGGAGGACCTCAAGCCCTGTGTGTACAAAGCGTGTTTGGGCAGCAAATCCAGGGCCCAGAGGCTGGAAGGGATACCTTGAGACTTGCAGAACATTGTCATTGTTGGGGGTCTATTGCTGTGAACACCTCATAACCATGGCAACTCTTATAAAGGAAAACATTTGATTGGGGCGGCTTACAGGTTCAGAGGTTAAGTCCGTTGTCATCATGGCAAGAAGCATGGTGGCATGACACGATGATGGAGAGGTAGCTGGAAGTTCTACGTCTGGAATGGCAGGCAGCCAGAAGAGAGAGTGACACTGGGGCTGGCTTAAGTATCTGAAACCTCAAAGCCCATCCCCTGTGACACACTTCTTGCAACAAAGCCACACCTCCTCCAACAAAGCCACACCTCCTCCAACAAAGCCACACCTCCTCCAACAAAGCCACACCTCCTCCAACAAAGCCACACCTCCTCCAACAAAGCCACACCTCCTCCAACAAAGCCACACCTCCTCCAACTAGGCCACACCTCTTAATAGTGCCTGAGGGATTCACTTTCTAGGTTTTCCTTCGGAACTGGGGACCGAACCCAGGGCCTTGCGCTTCCTAGGCAAACGCTCTACCACTGAGCTAAATCCCCAGCCCCGGGATTCACTTTCATTCAAACCACCACAAGCATCATGGCCTAGCCTTCCACAGCTCAGAGTTCAAGACCCAGGCTGCTCCTGTACAGTATTTCCGTGCTGGCAGGCATACAGCATCATGACAGCGCTCTTCCTAAGGCACAGCTTGGAACCTGTGGGCCTTCATCCTAAGTGATTTCAGTATTTGACAAATGGGTGAAAAGTAAGTGAGGTAGTAATCTCACATTTACATCCTGATTACATCATTATGAGGGGAGCACTTCCTAATGGCTGCAGGTCTCCTGCTCAGGCCCTGATGACCAGCCAGTGTGAAAGCTGCTACGATCATTTGGCTAACGAGTTATAATAAACGCGACAGGATTCCACAGCGCTATCCTACTGACAACCTGAGTTACCTGGAACTCCTTCCTTCAAGAGAACCAATTCTGAATATGCAAATTACTTGAATAATTTTCTTTATGAAGTTCACCCAGTGTGAAAACAGATGATTTCCTAAAATTTAAGGTTTAGCACTTAAACTTTCTAGATTCTGGCAGAAGAAGAAAGGGGAAACAAGCCAGTGTTGAGACAGAGACGCCAAGAGCTTAGGCTGGGAGTCCTAAGTACTGAGGACACAGCTGATGGCCCTGTGCTGGGAGGATTCAGTGAAGGATACTGGGCCTGGCTGGCTCTCTCTAGCATGGAAGGACCAACCCACATCAAGGGCTTATTTAAAAAGCAACAGAGTGCTGGGTCTCCCTGGGAGTTCCTTTCAGTATGATTGATCTGGGGGTCTAAGGCTATATTTTATCCAGTTCCCAGAGGACATTGATGCTACTGATCTGTAGAATTTTGTCGGTTTGGGGAAGTTCTGCCTTTGGGTTCTCATAGTCGCTCCTGCTGTATCCACAGCGAAGTTCTAGCCCATAAATGCGCACCCTTCCACCTTCCTGAGAACATATTTGACAGCCCATGAAGCCACACCAGAGATTAAAATCAACAGGGAAGATAATCTGTGCAAGAAAGGGAGGGGAAGTCCCACACCCGCGGATCCCGGCCTGCAGCAGCTCTCTGCTCCCAGAACCCGTGGGAGAGAGACCTCACTGCCTGGTCAGGTGGGCACTCCTGAGGCTGCAGAGCAGAAGAGACCACCAACACTGCCCACCCCTGCCCACATCCCTGGCCCAAGAGGAAACTGTATAAGGCCTCTGGGCTCCCGTGGGAGAGGGCCCAGGAGCGGCAGGACCCCTGCCTGAGACACCTCCGGAACCTGAAGGAAACAGACCGGATAAACAGTTCTCTGCACCCAAATCCCGTGGGAGGGAGAGCTAAACCTTCATAGAGGCAGACACGCCTGGGAAACCAGAAGAGACTGCTCTTTGCACACACATCTCGGACGCCAGAGGAAAACACCGGAGACCATCTGGAACCTTGGTGCACGGAGGCTTCCAGAGGGGGCAGCGCAGATCTTTCTGTTTGCTGCCACCGCGGAGAGCCCGTGGGCAGCACCCTGAGCCGAACTTGAGCCTCGGGACCACAGGTAAGACCAACTTTTCTGCTGCAAGTGACCTGCCTGGTGAACTCAAGACACAGGCCCACAGGAACAGCTGAAGACCTGTAGAGGGAAAAACTACACACACGAAAAAGCAGAACACTCTGTCCCCATAACTGGCTGAAAGAAAACAGTAAAAAACAGGTCTACAGCACTCCTGACACACAGGCTTATAGGACAGTCTAGCCACTGTCAGAAATAGCAGAACAAAGTAACACTAGAGATAATCTGATGGTAGAGGCAAGCGAGGAACCCAAGCAACAGAAACCAAGACTACATGACATCATCGAAGCCCAATTCTCCCACCAAAACAAACATGGAATATCCAAACACACCAGAAAAGCAAGATCTAGTTTCAAAATCATATTTGATCATGATGCTGGAGGACTTCAAGAAAGACGTGAAGAACTCCCTTAGAGAAACACAGGAAAACATTAATAAACAAGTAGAAGCCTACAGAGAGGAATCGCAAAAATCCATGAAAGAATTCCAGGAAAACACAATCAAAAAGTTGAAGGAATTAAAAATGGAAATAGAAGCAATCAAGAAAGAACACATGGAAATAACCCTGGATATAGAAAACCAAAAGAAGAGACAAGGAGCTGTAGATACAAGCTTCACCAACAGAATACAAGAGATGGAAGAGAGAATCTCAGGAGCAGAAGATTCCATAGAAATCATTGACTCAACTGTCAAAGATAATGTAAAGTGGAAAAAGCTACTGGTCCAAAACATACAAGAAATCCAGGACTCAATGAGAAGATCAAACCTAAGGATAATAGGTATAGAAGAGAGTGAAGACTCCCAGCTCAAAGGACCAGTAAATATATTCAACAAAATCATAGAAGAAAACGTCCCTAACCTAAAGAAAGAGATACCCATAGGCATACAAGAAGCCTACAGAACTCCAAATAGATTGGACCAGAAAAGAAACACCTTCTGTCACATAATAGTCAAAACACCAAACGCACAAAATAAAGAAAGAATATTAAAAGCAGTAAGGCAAAAAAAGGTCAAGTAACATATAAAGGCAGACCTATCAGAATCACACCAGACTTTTCGCCAGAAACTATGAAGGCCAGAAGATCCTGGACTGATGTCATACAGACCCTAAGAGAACACAAATGCCAGCCCAGGCTACTGTATCCTGCAAAACTCTCAATTAACATAGATGGAGAAACCAAGATATTCCATGACAAAACCAAATTTACACAATATCTTTCTACAAATCCAGCACTACAAAGGATAATAAATGGTAAAGCCCAAATATAAGGAGGCAAGCTATACCCTAGAAGAGGCAAGAAAATAATCGTCTTGGCAACAAAACAAAGAGAAGAAAAGCACACAAACATAACCTCACATCCAAATATGAATATAACAGGAAGCAATAATCACTATTCCTTAATATCTCTCAACATCAATGGCCTCAACTCCCCAATAAAAAGACATAGATTAACAAACTGGATACGCAACGAGGACCCTGCATTCTGCTGCCTACAGGAAACACACCTCAGAGACAAAGACAGACACTACCTCAGAGTGAAAGGCTGGAAAACAACTTTCCAAGCAAATGGTCGGAAGAAGCAAGTGGAGTAGCCATTCTAATATCAAATAAAATCAATTTTCAACTAAAAGTCATCAAAAAAGATAAGGAAGGACACTTCATATTTATCAAAGAAATAATCCACCAAGATGAACTCTCAATCCTAAATATCTATGCCCCAAAATACAAGGGCACCTACATACGAAAAAGAAACCTTACTAAAGCTCAAAACACACATTGCACCTCACACAATAATAGTAGGAGATTTCAACACCCCACTCTCATCAATGGACAGATCATGGAAACAGAAATTAAACAGAGACGTAGACAGACTAAGAGAAGTCATGAGCCAAATGGACTTAACGGATATTTATAGAACGTTCTACCCTAAAGCAAAAGGATATACCTTCTTCTCAGCTCCTCATGGTACTTTCTCCAAAATTGACCATATAATTGGTCAAAAAACGGGCCTCAACAGGTACAGAAAGATAGAAATAATCCCATGCGTGCTATCGGACCACCACGGCCTAAAGCTGGTCTTCAATAACAATAAGGGAAGAATGCTCACATATACGTGGAAATTGAACAATGCTCTACTCAATGATAACCTGGTCAAGGAAGAAATAAAGAAAGAAATTAAAAACTTTTTAGAATTTAATGAAAATGAAGGTACAACATACCCAAATTTATGGGACACAATGAAAGCTGTGCTAAGAGGAAAACTCATAGCGCTTGAGTGCCTGCAGAAAGAAACAGGAAAGAGCATATGTCAGCAGCTTGACAGCACACCTAAAAAGCTCTAGAACAAAAAGAAGCAAATACACCCAGGAGGAGTAGAAGGCAGGAAATAATCAAACTCAGAGCTGAAATCAACCAAGTAGAAACAAAAAAGGACCATAGAAAGAATCAACAGAACCAAAAGTTGGTTCTTTGAGAAAATCAACAAGATAGATAAACCCCTAGCCAGACTAACGAGAGGACACAGAGAGGGTGTCCAAATTAACAAAATCAGAAATGAAAAAGGGAGACATAACTACAGATTCAGAGGAAATTCAAAAAATCATCAGATCTTACTATAAAAGCCTATATTCAACAAAACTTGAAAATCTACAGGAAATGGACAATTTCCTAGACAGATACCAGGTACCGAAGTTAAATCAGGAACAGATAAACCAGTTAAACAACCCCATAACTCCTAAGGAAATAGAAGCAGTCATTAAAGGTCTCCCAACCAAAAAGAGCCCAGGTCCAGACGGGTTTAGTGCAGAATTCTATCAGACCTTCATAGAAGACCTCATACCAATATTATCCAAACTATTCCACAAAATTGAAACAGATGGAGCACTACCAATTCCTTCTTTGAAGCCACAATTACTCTTATACCTAAACCACACAAAGACCCAACAAAGAAAGAGAACTTCAGACCAATTTCCCTTATGAACATCGACGCAAAAATACTCAACAAAATTCTGACAAACCGAATCCAAGAGCACATCAAAACAATCATCCACCATGATCAAGTAGGCTTCATCCCAGGCATGCAGGGATGGTTTAATATACGGAAAACCATCAACGTGATCCATTATATAAACAAACTGAAAGAACAAAACCACATGATCATTTCATTAGATGCTGAGAAAGCATTTGACAAAATTCAACACCCCTTCATGATAAAAGTCCTGGAAAGAATAGGAATTCAAGGCCCATACCTAAACATAGTAAAAGCCATATACAGCAAACCAGTGGCTAACATTAAACTAAATGGAGAGAAACTTGAAGCAATCCCACTAAAATCAGGGACTAGACAAGGCTGCCCACTCTCTCCCTACTTATTCAATATAGTTCTTGAAGTTCTAGCCAGAGCAATCAGACAACAAAAGGAGGTCAAGGATACAGATCAGAAAAGAAGAAGTCAAAATATCACTATTTGCAGATGATATGATAGTATATTTAAGTGATGCCAAAAGTTCCACCAGAGAACTACTAAAGCTGATAAACAACTTCAGCAAAGTGGCTGGGTATAAAATTAACTCAAATAAATCAGTAGCCTTCCTCTACACAAAAGAGAAACAAGCCGAGAAAGAAATTAGGGAAACGACACCCTTCATAATAGACCCAAATAACATAAAGTACCTCCGGGTGACTTTAACCCGGCAAGGAAAAGATCTGTACAATAAAGAACTTCAAGACACTGAAGAAAGAAATTGAAGAAGACCTCAGAAGGTGGAAAGATCTCCCATGCTCATGGATTGGCAGGATTAATATAGTAAAAATGGCCATTTTACCAAAAGCGATCTACAGATTCAATGCAATCCCCATCAAAATACCAATCCAATTCTTCAAAGAGTTAGACAGAACAATTTGTAAATTCATCTGAATAATAAAAACCCAGGATAGCTAAAAACTATCCTCAACAATAAAAAAAGGACTTCAGGGGGAATCACTATCCCTGAACTCAAGCAGTATTACAGAGCAATAGTGATAAAAAAACTGCATGGTATTGGTACAGAGACAGACAGATAGACCAATGGAACAGAATTGAAGACCCAGAAAATGAACCCACACACCTATGGTCACTTGATTTTTGACAAAGGAGCCAAATCCATCCAATGGAAAAAGATAGCATTTTCAGCAAATGGTGCTGGTTCAACTGGAGGTCAACATGTAGAAGAATGCAGATCGATCCATGCTTATCACCCTGTACAAAGCTTAAGTCCAAGTGGATCAAGGACTCCACATCAAACCAGACACACTCAAACTAATAGAAGAAAAACTAGGGAAGCATCTGGAACACATGGGCACTGGAAAAAATTTCCTGAACAAAACACCAATGGCTTATGCTCTAAGATCAAGAATCACAAATGGGATCTCATAAAACTGCAAAGCTTCTGTAAGGCAAAGGACAGTGTGGTTAGGACAAACAAAAAACCAACAGATTGGGAAAAGATTTACCAATCCTACAACAGATAGAGGCCTTATATCCAAAATATACAAAGAACTCAAAAAGTTAGACCCAGGGAGACAAATAACCCTATTAAAAAAATGGGGTTCAGAGCTAAACAAAGAATTCACAGCTGAGGAATGCCGAATGGCTGAGAAACACCTAAAGAAATGTTCAACATCTTTAGTCATCAGGGAAATGCAAATCAAAACAACCCTGAGATTTCACCTCACACCAGTGAGAATGGCTAAGATCAAAAACTCAGGTGACAGCAAATGCTGGCGAAGATGTGGAGAAAGAGGAACACTCCTCCATTGTTGGTGGGGTTGCAGACTGGGTACAACCATTCTGGAAATCAGTCTGGAGGTTCCTCAGAAAATTGGACATTGAACTGCCTGAGGATCCAGCTATACCTCTCTTGGGCATATACCCAAAAGATGCCCCAACATATAAAAAAAGACACGTGCTCCCCACTATGTTCATCGCAGCCTTATTTATAATAGCCAGAAGCTGGAAAAGAACCCAGATGCCCTTCAACAGAGGAATGGATACAGAAAATGTGGTACATCTAATGGAATATTACTCAGCTATCAAAAACAACGACTTTATGAAATTGGGAGGCAAATGGTTGAACTGGAAAATATCATCCTGAGTGAGCTAACCCAATCACAGAAAGACATATATGGTATGCACTCATTGATAAGTGGCTATTAGTCCAAATGCTTGAATTACCCTAGATGCCTAGAACAAATGAAACTCAAGACGGATGATCAAAATGTGAATGCTTCACTCCTTCTTTAAAAGGGGAACAAGAATACCCTTGGCAGGGAAGAGAGAGGCAAAGATTAAAACAGAGACTGAAGGGACACCCATTCAGAGCCTGCCCCACATGTGGCCCATATATATACAGCCACCCAATTAGACAAGATGGATGAAGCAAAGAAGTGCAGAAGTGTAGATCGCTCCTGAGAGACACAGCCAGAATACAGCAAATACAGAGGCGAATGCCAGCAGCAAACCACTTTGAATTGAGAATAGGACCCCGTTGAAGGAATCAGAGAAAGAACTGGAAGAGCTTGAAGGGGCTCGAGACCCCATATGTACAACAATGCCAAGCAAACCAGAGCTTCCAGGGACTAAGCCACTACCTAAAGACTATACATGGACTGACCCTGCACTCTGACCTCATAGGTAGCAAATGAATATCCTAGTAAGAGCACCAGTGGAAGGGAAGCCCTGGGTCCTGCTAAGACTGAACCCCCAGTGAACTAGACTGTTGGGGGAGGGCGCAATGGGGAGGGTGGGGAGGAACACCCATAAGGAAGGGGAGGGGGAGGGGATGTTTGCCCGAAACAGGGAAAGGGAATAACACTCGAAATGTATATAAGAAATATTCAAGTTAATAAAAAAAAAAGAAAGAAAGAAAGAAAGAAAAGAAAGAAAGAAAGAAAGAAAGAAAGAAAGGAGGGGAAGAACCTGGAGAAGATATATTCACTTTTCTGAGGTGATGTCCATTCCAAAGGTCTTAGAGGTCTTAGCATCTGCTTGTCTTCTTCAGCTACAAGCATCCTACCTGCAGCCACACCTGGAGTCTCTTTTGCTCACAGTCCTAACTTCCACTTGCTCCAGGCCTTACATGAGCACGTGTCCTATTTCTGCTCACTCATTAGGATACCTATGTTTAGGCCTAAACTATTGAGGGAGGACCTTGGAGAGTTTTTTTCCGGGGTGGAGCTTTCCCTGCTGGGGCCACCCCTGGGATGGGAAAGGCCAGGGTGAGAGAAGAAATGGAATGTGATAAAGACTGAGTTAATGAGGGACAGAGAAATTGAAATTATCTCTACTGTCCTCAGAACATGATGTCTTTTCAACTTACAAATGAAGGGTATTCCTGGTGCCGACAGTAGTGAGCTGAAATAGCTTTTATAAAATTATTTCACATTACAGCTAAATATCAAAATTTTGTGATAAGATTTGAGTATTAATATTGCCTAATTATGTGCTACATCTTGTATTGAATAGGACTCTTTCATAGATTGAAAATAGTCACTACATAGATTTTTTTTCTTTCTTTTTTTAGATTTTTTTTATATATAAGTATACTGTAGCTGTCCTCAGACACACCAGAAGAGGGCATCAGATCTCATTACAGATGGTTGTGAGCCACCATGTGGTGCTGGGAATTGAACTCAGGACCTCTGGGAGAGCAGTCAGGGCTCTTAACCACTGAGCCAGCTCTCCAGCCTTACATAGATTTTTTTTTTTTACTATAAGATTTATTCCACCAAAGAGATAATAATTTACATGTTAATATTTTGTGATAGGATCCAGTAAGTGATTTTTGTCATCTTGTTTTAGAAACAGACCTCATTACTCAGCCCTTGGTTAGGGTGGGACTCTCGGAGCTCCCCCAGCCTCTACGTTTAAAGTGCTGGGATTACAGGTGTGAGTTTCTACACCCAGCTCTGTAAGTGATTTCTAAAAAGCAATTTTCTCCTGTACCATTTCATTAAGAGGAAAGAATTATGGCTTTTGGAATATACATAGACAAGACTGTGAAGTGAGTCAGTGGGTAGTTTTTATTTAGTGTTTGTGTATTTAGTTTTGACAATAAATGAGTAGCACACCCCAAAGCAATCCATGCATGGCCATAAGTACTGTTTTCTTCATGAATCAATGTGTTTAAGAGAAGTGACACCTCAGACCATGGCTGTCTGTGGCATTCCTTCTTTTGAATCATGCTTGAAAATGTCATTTGACCCCAAGTTCCTCGAATGAAGGATTGCTTCTGAAACAGGGTCTTGTTATGTCGCCCTGGGTGGAACCTGCTATGTAGACCAGACTGGCCTTGAACCCACTTCCGAGTGTGAGTGCTGGGATTAAAGGCACGCACCACCAGACTTGGGACTTGTTGGGTTTTATCCAGTTAGCAATAAAGAAAACCAGCCACACACGAGGAATCCTTTTCTACAACTTAGTGTTGATTTTATCACCTTTCTCTTTCCCATTTTAAAGAAAAACAGAGTCTGTCTATAGAAGCAGAAAAGAGAACAGACTAGGATGAAAGTACTCACCTTTAGATTTACTTCTTAAAGTCTATTACACTGGGGTTGGGGATTTAGCTCAGTGGTAGAGCGCTTGCCTAGCAAGCGCAAGGCCCTAGGTTCAGTCCCCAGCTCCGGAAAAAAGAAAAAAAAAAAAAGTCTATTACATTGAAATCTGCAGGAAAACATGAAGTGGAGGAACATCAGAAATTATCAGTTGGTACAAAGTTTCTAAAAAATAAAATAAAATAAAGGATTCCCTAGAACAAATGTCCCAATGTTTATTTAATTTTGACCAAAGAACAATTTTTAAATGGTTGTATTGGGCATGGTGTAACCTTTGGAATTGATCAACATGCAAAGAATATCTCAGGGTAGGAAATAAGCAGAATGAATGATCCCTGACAGTGTGAGCGTGGGGACATCCATACACAATGGTAAATGGCCCTCTGCCAGCTAGTGGGCTAAGGGCAGAGCAACTGGTCAAAGTGGGGACCAAGAAATGTTTGCAGACAACTGAGCGGCTTTATGTAGAAATCTTTGGACTCAGGCCTAATTTGGATGTATGGACCCATACTAGACTTCTAGCATGGTCTGGTCATGGGAACCCTGCAATATCACTTCCTTGTTACATGTTTACATGCTACCTTACCTGTGCTTGCAGGAAACTAAAGTGGAGAGGAGGCTTGCTTTTCATTGTCTCCAGTTACATTTGATTTGTGTACGCATGCGTGTGTGTGTGTGTGTGTGTGTGTGTGTGTGTGTGTGTGTGTGTACACAAATACAGTAGGTGTTCTTCTGTATGTCCTCTTTGAAGTCTCAGGGATTTAAACTTTGTAGGTGATACAATGCTGACACAGAGAGGTCAAGGTCATTGAAAGAAGAATTTGCCTCCCACCCAGTTTTCCCAACAGACAGAGGTATGCCATGTTACTAAGGATCAACAACTGTGATGGCTACATTATGAAATCTGCCCCATAGACTTGAGATTTGAACACTTGGTCTCTGGGTGGAGGCATTGTTTAGGGAGGTTATGGGAACCTTTAAGAGGTGTGGCCTTGTTGGAGGAAGTGTCCACTGTGGGAGGACTTTGAGACTCTATAACCTCACCCTGTGTCCACTTTACTCTCTGCTTCCTGTGCATGGACAGAAATCTGAGCCCTAAGCTTCCTGCTCCAGCCCCCTGCTATCATGCCTCCCTCCCCATTACAGACCCTGCTCCCCAAAAAAACATAAGCCAAAATAAACTTTTCCACAAACTGCTTTGGGTCATAATGTTTTATTATGGCAACCATAAAGGGTAACTCATACAACAAGGAAGCACCAGACTTGGTGAGAAAGAGAGGAGTAAGGAGAGAGCTTGCTCCATGGTCTGTATTGCCAACTCCAAGTGGTTCTGGAAGTTTCTGGGATATCAGGAAGATAAAGGGTGGATGTGTGAGAGTTACTTAAATAGAGATGGTTGGCTCATATCAAAGATGTTCACGATGTTGAGGAGCTACTGAGCCCTGGTTGGGACAGTCATAGATCCATATGACCCTAAATGTCAGGGCACCAAAACGACAGAAGAAAGGAAAATAAAGTTAATATAATTACCTCTGTGATAAATAGATGCCAAATAGGCAAACACAGAATCTGAAAAAGTACAGTTGAAATAAGGTGATAGAAAGGCAATCTACATTTTGGGTGCCATTAAATATGTGAACTATTCCATTTTGTAAATTCTACTCTGTTGCTATGGAAATAGGTATAGCATAAACATGCAGATAAACATTTGATTTACACAGTGCATATTGGACTTGTGGATAGGTTTGAGCAATTGCAAGATTTCGATAGACCTGGTATTGCCGTATGCAATCAGATATTTGCCAAAGGAAACACATGGCAAATGAATCCAGAAGACAGTTGGCCAGAGTCAGTTTTCTCCCTGCACTATGCAGGTTCCAGGAATCAAACTCAGGGTCATCAGGTTTGGCAGCAAGCCCCTTTACCCACTGAGTCATCTCATTGGCCCAGAAGTTGCATTCTTTTTCTAGCCCAGCCTCAGACACCCACATCACTTGTATTATACTCCAGAAACTCAGGTGTCACAAACCCCTATCTGATCCCAAGGCAGAGAATCCAGATCCCTCTCGCTGGAATGTGAACCATCCGAGAAGCACATGGCAGCAATAAATCAGAGCACAGAGCCTGTCACAGTCAGCAGCCTGCTTTAACTCACGAAATCAGCCCCAAGTCTCACACAGCTTCGGAGCTCAGCCCTCTCCTTCAGAAATGGTGAACCTGCTGCAGTGACTTCTATAAATAAATAAAAAAAATGCAACAGGAGACTTAGTGTTTACGCATTTACGTTGCAAATGAAGAGCTCCTCTGATCCAAGGTTCTTGCTCTTTGAACGTAGCTTTCAGATAAGCTACGTTTCTACTACATAAAGGGAACTCTGGCCTGCCTAATTAACTAGGATCCTGGGTTGCACGAAGCAACGCTGAACATACACTAGTATGAGTAGACAAGAACTCACTGTTTTAGAAATCTGAAATGCCCTGGGCTTCAGAGGGGTCTGACTGCAGCCGAATGCAGGCATTCAAATATGACGTCAGGCCTCTGTCATCCTTTCTCATTCCTTGGTTCTGTTCCCCTCTGCACAGGCAGAGTCCCAAGGATGTTCTCTCCCTGACATCAAAAAGGATGAGACCCACCGCTTTTCTACTCAAAAGGTGTGTTGCACCGGTTCAGCATCTCAGCCATAAACCTGGGGTCATTAAAGCGTCTCTGTGCTGCATCAGAGAAATTAGAGGTGTCCCCTTGAAGCAGTTTAACCGAGAGCAAGCCATACGGAGTTTGAATTCTCCAGTTCTCTCCTGTGTCTTCCTTCTGCCTTCTGTCTGTCATGAGTCTGGATGCGTGCCTGCCTCAATGCTGTCTTGTCTTAATCTGTACCGTCTGTCCCTAACAAAGGGCTTTTGCTCTGTATTTACCGAACAACGCAGGAAGCATCAAACAGGGGAGGGATGAGGGATCATTACAGAAATCTTTAAGAGTTTTACAAGGGATTAAGTCACTGGCTCCAACTGACCCCAACTGACCCCGGTAACAAACAAGCAAACACTACCAAGCAAGTTCCATATGCTGTTTTCAGTATTTATGGCAGACGCTCGTTTTATATGGCTGCTTTCATCCATTTGCTCTTTTCAGAAAATGGTTCTCACGACACACACACACACAAACACACATGCATTGTCCTTTCGGTCAGGGGCTGGAAAGAATGCATAATTTAAGATTCAACTATACATCGTTGAGGTTGTAAAAGTTCACTCCATGGGAAATCCAAGCATAGCAAGAGTGACTGTTACATTGTTCTCTTAAAGTCTGGTAAAAGCAAACAGGCTGTGTGCAAAGCAAGATAGCAGTGTCAAGTGGTAAATGACCTCAAGGGGTACTATTAGCCGGGCTGTGAGGTCCAGCAAAAGGTCCATTCTCTTAGAATGTATAATACCACATCGCCACAGAGTGTGGTATTTGTGATACCAGGAGAGCTCTCCCCAACCTTTCTCCTTAAATCCCTAATGATTCCTGAAGAAAAAACAAAACAAAACAAAACAAAACAAAACAAAACAATTCTGACCTCAGGGAATCAGGTAGAGTCTGCATGTTCCTGGCCAACCCCTTCTCCCTGGCAAACGGTGCTTAGGCAGCTCTGAAGACAAGGAAGATGAGACTTTGGTGGGCAGCTACGTGGTGTGGGAGCAGGGATCTCTGAGTGGAACACGGGGGACTCTGGTAGCCACCCACAGGGCAAGTGGTGCAGAGCCAGAGCCACAGGCAACGCTAGCACAAGCTTTACCTCAGCAAACTTTGAGCTAGAATCTCGCAAGAGTAAAAAGCAAGAGGAGTCAACTGAACCTCAAACTGGTGCTTGGGCGGCATCTGTCTCTTCTGCCACCAAGTAGGGAGACACGAGCACTCCTGTTAACAATTTATGAATGTGTGCGTTTACTCGTGTGTGAGCACACGCCATGGTGCCTGTGTAGAGGTCAGAGGACAACTTGTGGGGGGAGCTCCTCTGCTTCCATGAGGTGGGCTCTGCAGACGGAACTCAAGGTCATCAGGCATGGAAGCAGGTGCCTTTACCAACTGAGCCATGTCACCGGGCCTCGGATGTCACATTTGTAATGCCAGTGTGCCCATGGTGTGTTACCCTTGACTGCTACTGGTTCGTCTTTGTCTTTGCCCTAGACCGAGTGACAGCTAAGTTTAAGATAGAGTCTACTTGTCTGTTTTTTTTTAAGTCTACTTTCTCTTTAATTACACTGGAAAGTTAACTGCCTTAGAAACTGGTAAAACATGATCGATGAGTCCTTGTTTCAGGTTTTTATTACTACAAAGAATACCTTTTATTAATATTGTTTCCATTAATATTGCCGGCCACGAGCCATAAAATCGACTTCGAATATATTCATAAGCCTTTATAAAATTCTCTCCGAATCACTAGTTTCTTCTCTAAATCATATAAAACACCTTTGTAGCGGAAGTGACAACCGACTTGGGTTCGGTTCTTCGCTTTCTTTTCCTGGTGATTAATTTTTACGGCCAACTCGATAGGCTTTAGGATCACATGGGAGACAAACCTCCGAGAGGGTCTGTGAAGGTCCTTCCAGGGAGGTTTGACTGTGGAAAGGAGAGCCACCCTGCACGTGGCGGCATCGTTCCATGGACTAGGTGTTGGGGTAGAAATCTCGGCTCGCGTCCGGACAAAACACAACAGGCCAACGTGGTTCCACGTGGAAAGGTTTAATGAGAGAAGAAGGGTAGAAGAGGAGAGGAGTAAAGGCCGGCCGTGAGCATGTGGAGGGGAGGGGGGAGGGGAATGGGGAGAGAGGGACAAAGGGGAAGAGAGCAAGAGGGCAAGAGCAAGAGAAGAGAGAGCAAGAGAATGAGGAGGGGGCAAGCAGCCCCTTTTATAGTGCCAGGCACAGCTGGCTGTTGCCAGGTAACTGTGGGGTGGAGCATACCTGCCTGTTGCCAGGTAACTGTGGGGTGGAGCATACCTGCCTGTTGCCAGGTAACTGTGGGGGTGGAGCTTAGACAGAATACCAACACTAGGGTCCCCGGGTGGATAAAAAGGAGGTGAGCCTAGCACCTCCCCTGTGGCTCTCTGCTTTCACGTTGTGGTCCGCTGACCATAGCTATGAGGTGGTCAGGGGCCTCAAGCAGCAGCCTCCATGCCTTCCCACCATGGCAGACTGTAACAGGGAGCCAAGACGGGCCTTTCCTTCCTGTGATGGCGTGTATGTGCCTGGACCAGGGAGTGGCACTATTAGGACGTATGGTTTTGTTGAAATAGGTGTGTCACCGTGGGCGTGGGCTTTAATATCCTAGTCTTAGCTGCCTGGGAGTTAGTCTTCTCTTAGAGGCCTGCAAATGAAGATGTAGAACTCTCCCTCAGCTCCTCCTGCACCGTGCCTGCCTGGATGCTGCCATGCTCCCACCTTGATGAAATGGACTGAGCCTCTGAACCCGTGAGCCAGTCCCAATTAAATGTTGTCCTTATAAGAGTTGCCTTGGTCGTGGTGTCTATTCACAGCAGTAAAACCCTAACTAAAACACTTCCCTAAGTTCATTTTGTCTTGTGTTTCATCCCAGAAATGAGAAAAGCAATGAGAAAGGTGTCTACCTTTCCTAGAAGTAGGATCATGGCTGCTCAGAACCGAAGAGCATTCTTAGGACTCGTCTTGTCTCGCTCCCTTTCTCTAAATGGAGTGCTGACTCTAGAGGATAATGCAGAGGGGTAGAGCAGAACCCCTGACATCCTCTTCAGATCTCTGGCACATATACTTGCACACATGCGCATATACACCCTCTCTCTCTCTCTCTCTCTCTCTCTCTCTCTCTCACACACACACACACACACACACACACACACACACACACACACACACACATCCCTCTAAATTGCCTTCCTGTGGAAAGGAAACCAACCCACCATATTGCCACGTTTGTGATCATGCACCACACTGAGACTATCAAGGCATCAGAACTGAAGAGCAAGCCAGGTGAATACAGTAGTACCACAAAGAACAGAGCTTACGACATGAAGAAGAGTGGGCCACCACGAACATGAGACAATGAAGCAAAGAAGGAACAGTGTTAACGGACATGTCACAGAGATCAAACCATGCTAATGTTCCCTTGTAGGGTTCCACTCCCTAAAACAGGAATGACTTGGAGAGTGAGGTCCAGTGGTCTTTCCGAGTTCACTGTACTGCACACTCAAACCCGTTTGACTTCTCCCCGTCTTTGAGTCTTTTCCATAACTATATTTCAGGAGATACTCATGTTCTTTGCTAACATCTAGGGGCTTCTTTTCAATGGCCTCTTTCCAAGACAGACTAATAAAACAAACAAACCAGAAAATAGACAAATTCTCTCTGGAGCTTTCCCTGCCTACAATGTGCAGCACCCTCTTTTTCTGTGTTTGAAAAACACTGAACCTTTTCCCTGTCTTTGATCATCTGGTCTCTTTCCATTTCCCATGAGCCATCAAAGACTGTCACAAGATTCCATTGCTTCCGCCCCCAGGTCCATTAGTGTCCTTGGGTGCGACTGTGGCAGGATATTTTGAGATGCTATCTGAGGTGCCTTCTCTGAATTTCTTTTACTCTTTGTCTTCCATTCATGGGAGCTGTGCATCCATCGCCGTGGGGAAGGATGTTACAGTAGAAAGGCAAAGAAAATGATTTTTCAAACATCTGAGGCATGTAACTTCAGACATTAAAAATATATATACAACTTAGGCCTGAAGGGAAGTCAGGTCATAAAAATTATATGAGGGATAAGTGGCTCTGGATAGCATTGTCTGTTCCCTCTGATCCTGTGGCACCCACCTCCCTTCATCTTCCACCCTGAGCAAGGGCATTTGCTCAGACGCTGGAAGGAGTTGCTCTGAGTCTGGAAAGCCAAGCACAGACAAGAGTGCTCCTGAGAAAGAGTCAAGGATTTCCTCCCGCTCAGAAAGGAACGCAGGGGTAGCAATGAAAATCGTGTATCAGTTATACAAACTCAGCCATCCCTGCAGAATGTTTCCCTGCAGCCTGATAGTAGCACAGACGTGAGGGAAGCCATGCAAAGATGGGCCCGCCCATATCCATCCGGCATTCTTCCTACTAGTCAACACTGTGGCTGCTGGGGATATCCGCTGACTTTTCCAATTATATCACCCATGTTGATGACCCTCCTAGGGCATGACAGTGTATAACTGGATGATGCAAGGATACAGTGCACCTTCTAAAGAGACGTCCCAGCTCAGAAACTTTGAGCAGGTGAGTCTTCAGTTATAGCCCGACTGAGGAAGCTTCCTGCCTCTCCCAGGCTGTCTTCCTCCAGGCCTTCTAGCTATAACTCTCGGGTGTGACTATGGAGATTGTCCCCTTAGCTAACACCTTAATGCCCCATCAAATCTAAGATACCTTCACACCTGAGCTTCGAACCTGAGAATCCCCTTTTCTGTTTCAAACCCAATATCACCTGTCATAGAGGGAAATTCTTCTACCTTTGCACATCTTGGGCTGTGGGTCTCACAACTCTTCTCCTTTTACTCCTTTCTTTCCTGTTGGAGGTTGGTTACCAAAGAGGGCACAATAAAAATGGAGTTTGGGCCTTTCCTGATTTCTCTCTCACCAGAGTCATTTAAGCCCTTGGCTGTCTTCTTCCAAAGGAACTAAAGAGAGTTCCTTGCTTTGTTTGGAGTTTTTCAAATGTCTTAACTCTAAGGCTCTGATTTTCCTTTCTCAGGCTTATAAACTTCATTGTTTTTGTTTTGTTTTGTTTTTATTTCATGATGCTTGATGATTCCAGGGTTCTGGTTCACGAGTACTGCCTGAGTGGTCCAAATTCTCACTAAGGGATAAGGACTGAGCATGTAGCTCAGTGGTGGTGTAGTGTTAGCATTCTAAGCTCCACTCCCACAGTTACCTGGCAACAGCCAGGTATGCTCCACACCATAGTTACCTGGCAACAGTCAGGTATGCCTGACAGGATAAAAGGGGTTGCTTGCCCCCTCCTCACTCTCTTGCTCTTCTTCTCTTCCCCCTTTGTCCCCTCTTTCCCCATTCCCTTCCCCGCTTCTCTCCACATGCTCATGGCTGGCCACTACTCCCCTACTCTCCTATTTCTCTTCTCTTCTCTTCTCTTCTCTTCTCTTCTCTTCTCTTCTCTTCTCTTCTCTTCTCTTCTCTTCTCTTCTCTTCTCTTCTCTGTTGCAGTAACCTCTCCAACCCAAATATGCCCTCACAAAGAAAACACAACTTGATTAACATGAGCACAAGCTCACGCCTAGATTGGGCAGATCCACCACTACACTATCCTATTCCCCAGCTCTGAAATCCCTCCTAACGTGCGGTCTTTCCATGCCATGTCTTCAGCTCCCCTTTCCTCCTTCTCCTCCGACCCCTTCTCTCCCTTCCTTCCCCCCAACTTCTCTTTATTTTACAAATTAAATGGGAGAAGGTTCTGATAAGGTCACCTGAGTCTTCAGTTCTGACTAGGCAGCTGTGCTCGGGGCAGAGGAATTAGCATCAAAATACAGATAACTCCAGGGCAAACCACAACATTTCCCCCTTTTTATCCAGTTAAAAGGTCTTTTACCATATATATATATATATATATATATATATATATATATATATATACTGAGTACAATTATTACCATTCTACAATTTATAAAACATGTGATACACTCAACACCCAGTCCATCAATCTGTCCATTAACTAAAGCATCTTGTAATCTATCCTAAAACACTATAATTCTATACCTGACTTATATCCTGGTTTTAGATTGTATGCCACCTGAAAAACCATCCTTTCAGATTTATTATCTTTCTCAATGCTAAATAGTTTGGGTTGTCTATGAGACTATCAGTCTTCAACCACATCAGAAATGCAAGAATGATTAATATTACCTGAAAATATGAGAAGCACAAAACATAGCTTCCAAGCTTAGCCAATTTATAGAGACTGCTGGTCACCTGGACAGTCCCCCATTCCTCAAAATGTTGAAGCATCAGTCTTCAGCCTTCTGGCCCAAGATCATCTGACAGACCTTTGTAATGTAGATTTTTGAAGGGCTGATCACCCTGTCTTGGCAGAGTTTATCAGTCAACTATTGTGCATAATTTGTCCTTTTCTGGACAGTATTTTGTCTGTAGATGAATTGAAGCAATTTTGCCCAGTGGCTGTCTCACCACAATTGGAGCAGTTCCCCTGATGCCCAATTTCTTCTTAGAATCCAAGAAAGGATCCTGTCAGAAGCAGACAGGTCTCTAGTCAAATGATCTTAATAAAGAAATGTCTATAAATGTGATATTCTGTGGATTTCTGATGCCTTTGAAGATTTTCTATCTACATTAGACATTTCTGAACTGTTAAGCATTGACTACCATTGGCCATTTCTAATTGAAGTATCTCAAAAAACAGCCTTAACTGACTCAGAACCATGACTTTGCTATCTGTCCTTTAACTCATATTGGTTAATCAACTAAAAACAATGTACAACAGCAGTTATAGGACTGGGTCTAAGACTTGTATTCTTAAATGTATTGTATAGGCACAATGCTTATATTAAAGTAGCAATATTAATCTCAATTCTAAATCAATAAGAAATTGTAACAATGAAAGCCTTACATTTGTATAAAATGAATTCTATACCTATGTAAAGATTGCAACTTCAACTTTGTATCAATTACAAAGATTTCTATCAATGTAAAATAAAACTATAAAATATTTTTGTTTAAGAGTAAATTTGCGGGCTGGAGAGATGGCTCAGTGGTTAAGAGCTCTGACTGCTCTTCCAGAGGTCCTGAGTTCAATTCCCAGCAACCACATGGTGGCTCACAACCATCTGTAATGGAATCCGATGCCCTCGTCTGGTGTGTCTGAAGACAGGACAGTGTACCCACATACATGGAATAAATAAAGTCTTTAAAAAAAAAAAAAGAGTAAATTTGCTAACCTATCCCTATTTGTCTATTTCTCTAACTTCTACGGTATTACCATATTCTCCCTTTCTCCCCACTCCTTTTCCTTTTCCCTAAGAAGAAAGTAGAGAGAAGAAGAAAGGTAAAGTAGCAATCCCTAAGTTTAAACTCTCTAGTTCCCTCCCTGTCCAAAGCTACATTTGTAAAGTATCCCTTAAAAGAAAACATATCTACAGTTCTTAAAATAACCAGAACCATCCACCCCAACATAAGGAACTGGGATGATGATCTTCCTTTGTCTGCTTCCAGCTGAGGTGGGGCAAAGAATTCCCTACTGTAGCCCAGGGGGAATTAGGAAAGTTGGCTTTGTCAAAGTAGAGCTAACTGGCATCATTTGCCTTCCAGTCACTGTGTGCTGAAAAAGTTCATCGCTTAGCTGACATCTTGACTATGACAGTCTAAATGGCTGGATAGGCAAGCTAGCTATTCTGGAAACGTTCTGGAGGCAAGTCTTTAAAAGAAGCGGTTTCAACGTAGTTGAGGTAGAATCAAACGCGGGGCTGGACTGGAAGGTCCCAGAATCTCAGCATCCCAGAGTGTGGATCTTTTCAGGGCTGTCTTTCTCTTCTTTCATCCTGCAGCACACAAAACCACGTTGGGCGCCAATTTGTTGCGGTAACCTCTCCAACCCGAATATGCCTACACAAAGAAAACACAACTCGATTAATGTGAGTTGATCAGCTCATGCCTAGATTGGGCAGATCTACCACCTCACTATCTCCAACTCTGAAATCCCTGCCATGCCATGTCTTCAGCTCCCTCTTCCTCCTTCTCCTCGACTCCTTCCCTCTCCTCCTCCCCCTCCAACTTCCCTTCTCCTGCCCAAATCTCAAGCTCTCACCTTTATTTTACAAATTAAATAGGAGAAGGTACTGATAAAGTCACCCAAGTCCTCAGTACTAGGCAACTGTGCTTTCGGCAAAGGAATTAGCATCAAAATACAGATATCTCCAGGGCAAATCACAACCTCTCTCTCTCTCCCTCTCTCTCTCTCTCTCTCTCTCTCTCTCTCTCTCTCTCTCTCCCCCCCCCACCTACTACCCTCTTAACTCCCCTCTGCATGCCCTGAATAAACTCTATTCTATACTATACAGTCATGCAGATGGTCCCTTAGCAGGAAGGGATGTATGCAGATGGTCCCTTAGCAGGAAGGGATGTCTCAGCATGCGCCCGTTGAGGCACACTCTTCCCCCGCACCTCCATAGAATATATCCCCCTCTCTTTATCTTTTTATAAACACATCAAGTAGTACTTAGTACTTATGGGATCCTGGGTTCCACCCTGAGCTCATATCCCCAAATAGGGGCACTTGGCACCTTCTGAGTCATTCGCAAACCTGAGGCTATATTAGTCACTTTTCTCACTGCTCGGACACAATACCTGGCCCAAGAAAACCTAAAGAAGAGATTTACCTGTGTTCATGTGTTGGGTCCTACCTTGGGGTGTTTCCCTTTCCCCTCGCTGAGCCTTTTAGCCTGCTATAGCAAGAAGTTGTTCATACCCTTGGTAGCTGCTCTTAGCCCCTGATTTGCGGCCTGGGACTTTCCATGGCACCCTTCCTCCCCACCCTTCCAGTTTGTTGTTGTTAAGAAGTTGTTTATGCTCCTGATTGGGCCTGGGACTTTCCATCACACAGACTTTTCCTGTTTTCCTGGTTGGGGATTTTCACTTGCTTTGTTGTTTTCCACGGCTTTTGCCTCAGGTATATAAGGAGATCTCAGTAAAGCTTTGGTGGCACTCTCTGAAAACGGGTGACCCATGTACGTGTTTTCTTTCAACCCCACAGACCTACGTCTGGTATTCACACACTGGCGGTGCAGGCGCCAACATTCATGCTTTGATGAGATGGTCCATCTTGAGGGGTGCTGCACCGACAGCTTGAGGGAGCTGGTCGTATTGCACCAACATCTCTCCTCATTCAGCCCAAGCCTCAGCAGGTGCAGTGCTGCTGCCCACATTTAGGGTAGCTGTTCTCATCTTGGGTAACCCAGGCTAGTAATTCCCTTACTGGCACACCCAGGTGCTTGTCTCCTAGGTGATTCTAGATGGTGTCAAGTTGAGCAATAGAATTAACCATCACAGGGAAGCCCCCAGCTAAAACGGATCTAGCGGATCTCGTTTAGCGTCCTATTACTCCAGCAATACATCATAAAGAAAGCATATTGAACTCTTGGTGCTGGGGAAGGAGCAAGGTAGTTGGTGAGCAGCAGCAATAATTAAGGAAAGGTAGTGGTAAGTCAGTAGTCCAATGGACAGTTGCTGGGAAGAAGAAAATAGTCTCAAAGAATAAAGCATGCCTTTTCTGTATGGGCCTAGCAGAGTTCCTGAAACAAGTGCAACCTGGAAGACTTTTGGTTGTTTTTAATGAGTTAGTGAGTGCGTGTGTGTGTGTGTGTGTGTGTGTGTGTGTGTGTGTGTGTGTGTAAACCCATATATGTGCAAGTTCCCATGGAGTCCAGAACATGGTGTCTGATCTCACAGAGCTGTTGTTACAGGTGGTTGTAAGCCACCCTACATGGATGTTAAGAACCAAACTTGAGTTCTCCAGAAGAGCAGGAAGTAGTCTTAAGTACCAAGCCATCTCTCAGCTCCATTTTTTTTTTTAAATCCTAGACACTACTTTAGATCAGATGTGACAAGGATATTTTTTTCTGTATGTTCAATACTTGGATTGTGCTTAGTGGCTCACCAGTGGCTGGGAAACGCACTGTTGGATGATTTGATGATTGTATAAACACGCAGGTTCTACTTACACAGACTACAATGGTCTCCTCATCACAGGTTACAGGCAGTATGATCAATGTCATGGGGCCATATTGACACCTTGTCTAACATCGAATGCCCAGGCTTAAAAGGGAAAGCCAGTTTATGGGAAAAGTGATGAGGGCTTTCACCTTATTAATTTAAAAGTGCTTGGCCAAAGCACCCAATAGCCACCCAAGGAGAATCAGAAGCTCTATTTGGACTTGTCCAGTCTTCAAAATAATTTTCTAGGAGCTATGCACACTCATTCTAGCATGCATGCAGAACGCCATCCTAAACCCCTCTTGGACTGAGATGCACGCTGCCATCTACTGATACCCATGAGGCGCTATTCCAAAGGTGCCTAGGACTCATGCTGCCGCTGTAGAAGATGCAGGTATTCAAACAATCATATTAACAAACTCTGAAAGATAAAAATCGTGTGTTCTTCATCATATACAGATCTAGCCTACATTCATATGGATGTGCGTAGCAGGGTGTGAGTGTGCGAGTAGCTGTGAAAGTAGAAAGGAAATCAAGAAAGAGAAAGAGAAGTGCTAAGTGCGGGGGAGGGGTCAAGAACACAGGAACCACGAAAGCAGAAAGTTATGGATGGGTAGGTGGAAGAGTGCAAGGGGGGTCAGGGATGGAGAAGTGGGGAGGAGAATAAAAAACAAACCTTGTTGGAAATACTATATAGGGCTGGAGACACAGCTCAGGGATTAGGGGCACTGGCTGCTCTTCCAGAGGTCCTGAGTTCAATTCCCAGCAACCACATGGTGGCTCACAGCCATCTGTAATGGGATCTGATACATGAACATATAATAAATAATATAAAGAAAGGAAGGAAGAGAGGAAGAAAGAAAGAAAATGTTATATAATGAAAACTTACACTGACTTTTTTAAGTACAGGTTCTGTGGCAAAAAAAAAATGTCTTGACTAATCTAAAAAGTCACAGTAATCTTTGTAAATTTGGACTTATATTTTGTTCATATAAATTTAATATTATAAAATATGGTTATGGAAATACTCAATCATCTGTGAGCCTCTGAATGTTCTAATTAAAAATAGAGTCCAGCCAAGGAGAGACATTTAATTCCATAACTAGAAAAGCCATCTGAGAGTGGGGCTTGTGTGCACACATGCATGTCTGTGTTTAGGAAACAGAGTCTATGTTACCCAAACTAGATTCAAACAATCCTCCTGCCTTGGCCTCCTGGTAGCCAGGTGACAGCCACATGCCATGTCATCAGACCCAATGCTTGTCTCTTTTAGTATCCCAGAGTCTCATAACACCTAGTATAAAGTAAGCATTTAAAAGTTTAAGTTTAGGGGCTGGAGAGATGGCTCAGCGGTTAAGAGCACTGACTGTTCTTCCAGAGGTCCTGAGTTCAATTCCCAGCACCCACATGGCGGTTCATGACCACCTGTAAAAGGAACTTATGCCCTCTTCTGGTGTGCAGGTATACGTGCTACAGAACACTCATACATAACATAAAGTAAACAAAACTTTGTGTTTAAGCATTAAAGAATAAGTATTTTTTCCCTAAGCTCTAGGTATCTCCAGTAAAAATGATCCCATCTTAACTCATGAGAACATGAAGGATGTTGCCCAAACAGTGAAACAGAGAGAAAATTACAAAGATTGGAAGATGAACGCTGCAAGTAGCTAGTCGGTCATAGGAAAATCTATCTGGACCTGCCCTTCTGTGCAGACAAGGCCCAATGAACAGCAGTCAATTGTAAAACTTAATATGATCGGAATTTAAATTTTATCTTTTATCCTTTTGTGTGAGGTTCTCCTCAGTTAAGTATTAACTACTCTGCTATTAATCTCTGGCTTACTCGGATTTTTCTTACCCTACAAAAACTGTACACAATTCAACAACACTTCGTGGATTAATACAAGCTGATGACAAACATAGATTCTTTTCCAAAAATTGTTTCTTCGGGGAGATGGAATCAACTTAGGTACCCATCAGTAATGAAGAGATAAAAGGAAACTTATTACAGACAAAATGGAAGGTTAAGTGGGGTTCCGTGTCCGCTCCACCTCAAGGCTCGAACCGTTCGAGGAGGCAGGGCCGCAGGGCGCTGTAAGTTTGACCGTGCTTACCCGGCTGCTGCCGCCACCGCTGCCACCACCGCCACTGTGGCCACCACCACTGCCAGGCAGGTGTCAGGCTATGGGAAGCTGCAGGGCGCCACTCCAGGGATGGGGAAATGCGGTCTGAGCACCAGACACAGCCAGAGCTGGCTCCGGGGGAGTCCCCAGGCCTGCTAGGAGGCTGGGCAGTCAGAACAGAGTGGGGGCCCGAGGGGCTGGATCTAGCCTGGGGCCAAGGGGGGAAAAGGGAGAGCACCGACTGGTCCCTTGGGGAGAGTCGTTGGCTTGACTGCGGTGGTGGTGGGTGCTTGCTGGCTGCCACCACTGGGAACACAGGGAGGCTTTCTTTGGGAGATTGAACAGTAGCTTTATAGGCAATGGCCTTCTCTGTGGCTCCCAACTGTGGATCCCGAAAAGAGGTGGTCCGTGGTTTCAAGGCATTTACAGTCATGGCTGAAGGTGGATGAATAAAACCCGTATCCCACTTCTCAGAGTGGGTCTGAGATTAAATAATCTTTTGCAGGGAGGAGTGTCTGGGAAGGACAGGTTATTGACTAAACCTCCAGGCCTTTAGGTACCTCATTATAACGGAGATCTGTCTTGAGCCTACCTGACCTGTGGGGCTTGGAGCATTGCCCTTAAGTGACTGGTGGTCACAAATCTATGGAGGGCTGAATGCTAGTGACCGGCTTGTTTTCCTGAGAGTCAGGCAAAATGCCTACCGTCCCTCAGGATCACCGCAATTTCAAACCTCCTCAACTGGGAACCAGGGTCATTCACTGTCCCACATTCATCCATTAAAAATACTGAAATCCACAGGGGCTGGAGAGACGGCTCAGAAGTAGGAAGCGTTGCCCTTCCAAAGGACCTGGGTTCAAATCCCAGCGCTCACGTGATGGCTCACAACCGTCTGTAACTCCAATCCTAGGACCTCTGTAGGCACAATACATACACGGGGCATAAACGATACAGGCAGGTAAAACATCCATGCACATGAAAGTAAATAATAAAAATTTTACAAAGTGTTAAGAATCTTACAAGTGTGGTAATGCAGATGGACGGGGAAGCTGGGTACAGAAAGACGATCCGTAGGTGATCTCACTCACCTACGGATGCTCAGTCAGCTGATCTGAGAGCACAGAACTAGGGTAGCAAGAGGCAGGAGAGGATGGGATGAGGTAAAACACACGGAGAGCTGAGAAAAGCCCTGGTGTGCTTTACACTACAGGGTGACCACTGTGAGTAATAACACGTTATAGACTTCAAAATAGGATGTTTGAATGTTCCCCAAACAATGGAGGTATAAATGCTTGGGAGAGCCTATGCTGATTATGTATCTCATAAATGTATACAGTCATTATGAGCTCATTAGGGATAATTAAAAATCCTTAATATATCTGCTTCTATGTAATTGCTCAGGAACCACCTCAGCATGTACACACCGGATGCTCTAAACAACAGTTAGGTTTTAGAATCCAAACGCCAGCTGTCAATCATTGTTCTCTGGTTGCTCCTCCTCCCCTGATGCCTGCTGGGTCGACCAGACCTCGCTACCTGATCACTGGGACTTACCAGCCCTGCCACTGCAAAGTCTGTGACTTTGCGTGACAATGAGTCTTATTTTAGTTAGACACAGGTTTGGGGATGGCTGGCTCCCATTCAGTGAGCACAAAATAAGTCATAGAAAAAAAAAAAAAAACATGACAAGCTTGGTTTGGGAAAAGAACTTTATCAGTTACCCAAGTCTTATTTTTTTAAAAAATTAAGTCTCGGGGTTGGGGATTTAGCTCAGTGGTAGAGCGCTTGCCTAGGAAGCGCAAGGCCCTGGGTTCGGTCCCCAGCTCCGAAAAAAAGAACCAAAAAAAAAAAAAATTAAGTCTCCATATTGGATGTTCAATTTGGGGAGTTTAAAATATAAGCAGGTTAAAATATATATATTATATATATATACATACATATATATACATACATACATATACATACATATATATACATACATACATATATATATATACACACACACACACACACATACATACATATAACCTTAGGCTGGTTTAGAATACTCCTTTGAGGAAGTATATCCAAGAGATAATTTAGGACAGCCTACATCTACAGGCTACTGCAGAAAAGGCTGCAATCTCAGAACTAGATTCTGCTAGAAATTGCCATGGGAAAAAGAAAGGAAAGTGAAACAAGCCTGCTCAATGGTCCAGGGTTGATGGGACAATGGAGTCTGTTCTGGAAATAGGTAGATGCATGGTTGTACACCGTTGTGGACATACTGAACTACACCTCACCAAACCACAGAAATCATCCCTGCAGACAGCAAGAGGGCTCCGCGGGTAAAGGTGTTTGCCACCAAGCCTGAGAACTGGAGTTCAATCCCTGGGAGCCCCAGTGGAGAGAAAACTGACTCCTGTCTTCCGACCTCCGCAAACATGTGTGCACATATACCCAAATAAATATTAAATTATAAAAGAAATGGTCCCTGAAAGTATAAACTTTGAGTTATGCTTTTTGTTTTGGATTACATTTTAAAATAGCTAGTTTTGGGGGGCTGGAGAGATGGCTCAGTGGTTAAGAGCACTGGCTGCTCTTCCAAAGGTCCTGAGTTCAATTTCCAGCAACCACGTAGTGGCTTACAACCCTCTGTAATGGAATCTGATGCCCTCTTCTGGAGTGCAGGCATACATGCAGGCAGAATGCGATGCATAATAAACAAATCCATTTAGATTCCATTTAGAAGGGGGGTAGATACACCACCACTGAGCACCCATATTTAGGAGTGTGGCCTCACTGCAGCCATGAGCTACAGGACCAAGGCTGTTTCTATGTCAGGATTCTGACCTTGCAGCCACAATGCCCCTGGACGGTAGGATTTCTGAAGGTACAGAATCTTTCTTGTGTTGCCTGGGCAAAGGTTTCCAACTGGTCACAGTAAGGTTATGCTCTGTGCCCCAGCAGCCAAGCAGTCCTGGGGAAGTAAGACACAGAGGGCTTTTTAGGCATCAAAGGCCACTAGAAATATGTGAGCGCCTTCAAGATAAGCATTCAGTACCTCCTTCAAGACATTAGGGGATCAATAAGACTGTAAGCATAACGCGTGTGCACGAGATTGCATGTGGTGTGTGTGTGTGTGAGAGAGAGAGAGAGAGAGAGAGAGAGAGAGTGTCAGTCTGTAATGGATATACTCACTTACACACACAAGTGTAGATGCCAGTAGTACCTTTTTCTACCACCTCCAGCTTGCTTTTGAGGTGAGGTCTCTCACTGAACCGTCAGCTAGTCTGGCATCAGCCCAAGGGATCCTCCCGCATCTGCTCCCTCAGCATGAGAATTACAGGTGTGCACTGTGACACCCAGCTTTTCTTTCATTTTAGTTGGGTGCCAAACTCCGGTCCTCGTACTTGCACAGATGCACTTTACCCACTCATTCCTCCCCATGACTAAGTTCTAAGAGAGAAATCTTTGCACCTGTCACCTGCCAGGAAGTGTGGGTAACGGCCTGCGTGTTAGCACACCTGGTTCCTGCTTTCTCTCATTAAGCTCTAGCATCCCCCAGCTTTCTCGCAGTAGACAATAGGCCTGTGTTGTCTAGTCGGCCTCCTACTGAGCGTCATGTTCTCATGAAATGGGCCTAACCCTTGACTCGTTGAGTCTGAAGTATATGCTATTCAAGAAGGGACCCCAAAAATGTCCTCCTTGTTACTAACAAAATGGTTTTTAATGTCTACCCAATGAGTGCTTGCTTCCTCTGAACTTCAACCGTCTTCACAGCGCTGTTGGCTACTCTTCTCATCTTCTTCATACTTAATCTTTCCCCTGCCTTTCCTCTTGTTGGTGACTAGCACTGCTTGCTCTGCTTCCTGACCGGTTTTGAGGTATCATGGAGACTGGGTAGTGCTGGTAAATGAATCATCGTTACACATTTGGTAGACATAACTGCCTACCACAGACAAGGCGTTGGAGCCATGGAGAAGAGTTTGACCAGTTCATATTAAACCAGCGGTCTTTATGCTGTGGTAGGAAAACAAAACAAAACAAAAACAAAAAACAAAAAAAAAACTGCTTGCCTTTTGCACTCTATCTCAAATACAGCACAATACAGCCTCCATCTTTAAAATAAACAAGCAATTTCATACTGTGCTGTAGTTGCATACAGCAGGATAGCTAAGTGTTTAACAATCTTCCATACACTGTTATACGATTTGTTCGATACACCAGAGCATCCATTACAGGGCACCTAGCACAAAACCATAATAGAGAATACTGTAGCTTTTTATGTTTCAGTCAAACCTAAACGGTACTGCTCACGTGCTATTTTTAAAAGAACTTTTCAACATTTTTCAATTTTTCTGATAAGCAAGAGGCAATATTTCAGTCCCAGCTCTAAATCTCATCCACTGTCATCTCTATGACAACTGCAGGGACTTCCAGAATCTCAATGAGTTTCTCTTACTAGGAAAATTTTGCTCAAAAAACTCTAACTTAGCGAAGTAAAAAGACAGTTGTCACTATTCACTGATGTAAGTGACAGGGTCTAAAATATCCCAAGTTAACTCCAAACTCATTATATAGCCAAGGATAACCTTGAACTTCTGACCTTCCTGCTTCCACCTCCCCTGTAACCCGGATTACAGACACAGACCCCTGGGTTAGCAGCATAGACCGCCATGCCTGATTTGTATGGTACTAGGGTTGAAAGCCTCTTTATCCCCAACCAAGTAAAAGCCTTAGGAAGCTAACAAAATAGACACTCCTGTGTTTTCCTACTAAAACCTATGATCAAAATATGCTAAAGAAATATGAAGGCAAAGAAAAGTGGACAATACAATGTTTAATTCTTTGCAAACACAAAAGTAGAACTAATGATACAGTAATTTAAGAATGCCAGGATTATGAAAAATAGGAACACATTCATTTTCCTTCACAAAGCATTAATTCTTTTTTTTTTTTTTAGTGTCTTGGGTTTGACTGTGAGAAAATTAATAATAGTATTGAGACCACAAGGTAGTCAGATATAATGAGAAGTTTTCAATAAAAACAACCAAATTTAATCCTAGCCCCCTGACCTTTCAAACTTTGTATTTCCTTGTAAAACTGATGATATAAACTCAAAGGCTGGGGTTCCTCCCTAATTAGCCACAGAACCAGACAATTCTTTTTCCTCCCTCTGTAGTTGTTCGGGACCTTGTTGACTTAAAAACATTCGGCACACGGGGTCTATATACGTAGCCTTGGCTAATCGGAAGCTCCCTAGGCTGACCAGGCTGGCCTGAGTTCAGAGATCCCCTTACAGGTATGTGCCAGCTGGACCCCACTGGCTCAAACAGTGAAAGGAAGGTATGGCAGGTCCATGCTATCAACGGGGGATAGCACATCCTCTGTCTTGACTACCTAAGTTAGAGATTCCACCAGTGTTAAGTAGAAGGCAGTGCTGGTTAAGTTAAACCCCTCTGTACAGAAATTATTTCTGTGGACAATTAATTTACTTATCCATACAGCTTTTCAAAATTATCCACCAGTTCTCCAGTACATGTCAACCATTGGCAGTTTATCAGAAAAAGAAAATCTAGGGTGAGTCAAACCACATACACCCCATTAGGGGTTTCCTCATTAGGCTACAGACAGTGGAAGCCTGCCTCAGACACCGCTGTGCTAGGAGAGTGCAAGGCGCCTAGCTACAGCTGGGGTTTATTAGTGTGGCCTGTGTAGGGGATGCTCATGTGCACAGTGCACATGTGGAGATCCAAAGACACTAACGGGGCAGTTGGTTCTTTCTCTCCTTCCACCATACGTGTCAAGGAGAGACCTCCAACCCTAACCCCCAGGCTCGCCGACCTTGTGCTTACCTGCTGAGCCACTGGGCTGGCAACAGCTACAACTTCTTGAACCTTTACAGATACAGAGCCTTGATGAATGGACCACTGTCTAAAAGACATGAGTGCATTTCCAAAATCCTTAAGTGACTCAAGTTTATTCTTTGAAAAAGCCTACCCATGTGTTCATTTTACTGTCAACCACAAAAATGTCTTACGGTGCGGTAGAATTCTGCTCCTACGCCTTCGCGTAGAAACTTCACAGTGTAAGACACTGACCCTTACTAAGTATAAAGGCACCAAAACCAGCCAGCATTTGATATTAGTGTGAAATAGTCTTACAACCCTTTCCTACAATGCACTGGCACACTCGTTAACTACCCAGCTTATAAAAATCACTTGCTGTCCATTCCCCAATGGCCAAACCTATTTTCATACCTATCCCCGAACCACAGAACAAATGCTAGCAGACAAAATGGCTCACCCTACGAATCTAAAACCCTTTAAGGTATCTTTAAAAGCAACTCTGAAAAGCCTCCCCCAGAGCTTTGTCCCATTCAGGTTCCAACCATCACCATAACAACAAAGCAAAAGGGTGCTATACCTTAAAACGAAGCTGAAGTCAAATAATTCTACTTCCTGTCTGAAAGCATTTTCTTAGCTCTTGGGGGGGGGTGCGTTTTTTAATTCCTTGGAGAGGGCAAAGTATTTCACAAATTAAAAATAGTACGTTTATTGACGGTTGTACAAAAGATTCCAAAATATTTCACCATTGCAGTAAAATGTAATTTAAAGCTAGTAAGTGCGATACACTGAATAAATGTCACTCGTGAACAGAGTCTATTATTTCTTACAAAGTCCTCGATTAGGAACAGCAGGGATAAGGTGTGTATTTTCCAACATTTGGTAGTATTAGTTAAAAAGCCCTGGGCCAATAGGACACAAGTTCCAGGCTCCTCACCTCTCACATAAGGATTCTGGCCTGGCCACCCTGGAGCAAGCTCAGACTACACGTCCCTATCATTTGGTATCAAAATCCTCTTCTGTGCCATGTTGCATGACTTGGCTTTTGTATTATATATGTATATATATTTGTGGGGCACAGAGTGATAATTGGGTAAATCCTGTCAAGAGTGGCATGTTTCAACTCACGACGTTTTCCAAACCAAACCCCCAGATCCCTCCAGGTATGTGGCGAAGCGTGTTTCCCAAGGAGTTCTCCATCGCTTAAGAGAGAGGTAAGAATATTCCAGACAGTGGATGGTGATCAGCAGAGATAGCTCAGGCTGTGGCTCCAATTCTGTGTGACTTTGGGTCACCGAGAGAGAACCGAGCTGTCGTACCTGCTCCATAGTTCTGTTTCGACACAAATACCATCAGTACACCAAAGCACTGGTTGCAGACTTTCAATCACCACACAGCTAGCTGCAAAGGGATTCTGTAATCAATATAAACGGACTTTTCTTTGATTAAAAAAACCTGGATAGGGGCTGGGGATTTAGCTCAGCGGTAGAGCGCTTACCTAGGGAAGCGCAAGGCCCTGGGTTCGGTCCCCAGCTCAAAAAAAAAAAAAAAAAAAACCTGGATAGTTTAGAAAAGTATATGTCCTTAGTCGCCACTTAAAACCAAGGTGGCTGAGCCTTCGTCACCTGACCTCTTGTGGTGACCATCATCCCCCAGCTGCTAACACTTTAGACTGCACCAGGCCTGAGAGTCAGATTATGTCCCCTGGAAGTGTAGCAACCTGACCTGAAAATGGGGCACCCACGCTTCCCAATCCAGTCTGTCACTCTGGCAACAGCAGTCACGATTCACTCCCGAGTGTACTTCCAGCCAGCTAGTCAGCCATGAGCCTCACCTCATCTCTGACCTTCAGTCTCTGGGTGCCTGGGTCAGACCCAGAGAAACTCACTCTCGTCAAAAGCTCAGATAATCAGAAAATCTCAACAGTCAGCCGGCTCGGTCTGGCCACTTGGTGCCTCCCAGTTTATTCTCTGCTGGCACGTGGCTGGCTTTGGGGATGACATTTCTCTTCTAAGCCAGATGTGGTGGTACACCCTTCCCAGCTCTCAGGACGCCAAGGGCGATGTAAACTCAAGGCAGCTGGGGCTACCCAGTGAGACTCTGTTTGTAAAGAAAGTCCCTTGCGTTGACTAGAAGCTCGCTACTCATGCTCTGGGCTTTGCTCCGTGGGGAGCCAGTCGTTACGATCCACTGCAATAAAAGGACGCCATGATCAATTAATTTCAGCACTCGGACGATCTGTGTGGCTTCTAACGGACTGCTGTGTTCTGCTTCGTGGGAGGTAAGACGACCGTCTGATTAGGTGTCACCACTCACCGATGACAGAACTCCAAAAGCAGAGAGGCCGCTCACCAGCTCCTCCACGTTCTTCAGGCGCTTCTAGCGGACATAAAGGAAAACCTGGAAGAAACACTGAGCTTCCTACAGAAACCAGGGACTTCACACTCCATACCACACCAAGGGAAGCTGACCAAAATTATGTGCGTTCAAAAAAAAAAAACAAAAACAAAACACGCCCAATTAACAAAACATATCAGAATAAAGTTGCTATAATTGATCCTTTAGGAGCTTTAGCAAACACTGATTGTGAAAAATCACACATGACATATTTGGTACAATGTGGTTCCAAATACATCTCTCTTCCAAGTTTGGCAAAAACCACATCTGGCTTTGCCGGGCGTCCCACGTGCAGTTACGAGCTTCGGAACGTCGTCATGTCTTTCGGCTCTCTGCTGGGTACACACCAGTCGTCAGCCTCGTGGTTGGTTCTGTAATGCTTCCAGGCAGCTTTATTATACACAGGGAGTCTTTCGATGGACTCCGTTGACAGAGCCTGGGGTTGGAGAGAAATCAGCCATTTTTAAGAATTCATAATCTGACATAATATACAGTGGCAAACGGCGACTACAAAGTAGACAGGGTTCTACTCACCACACACCCTTTTCAGGGTGGATATATCAGGAATATGCTATTCACAACTGAGGAACCAGTAACCTAGTGACTGGGTTTGATGCTTCAGTTATCTACTAGCCAGCCTGGAAATGTCGACCCAAGCAGAACGGACATCTCTTGCAAAGTGCAAACACAGCCGGGAGTTAGTCACTTTAAGAAGATGGTCAAGTGTAAGAGTATAAAAATCAGTATATCTACCCATATAGAGATTTAATGAGAAGAAAGCCATTCTTTTTCACTACATAGTAATGTATTGTAAAAAACATTACTATGAAGGAATGGAGATGGCTCAAGTGGTTCTTAGCACTTGTTGCAGAAGACCCGGGTTCAATTCCTGGCACCCACATGGTGGCTCACCACTACCTGTAACTCCAGGCCAGAAAACCTGATGATGCCCTATTCTGACGTCCACACACACCAGGCAGGCAGACAGGTAGCAAGCACAGAGGCTTACATGTAAGAAAAACACTTGTACACATAAAATAATCTTCTATAAAAATTAAAACCTGAACGCACCAATATTCGCATCAATAAACACACAGCTCAGTCTAAGTAAGCATCTGGGCTTTTACATGTTTCTTGGCCCTTCGCTCTCCAGTTCCCAGGCTGGAGACTGCACATGAGGTCTCTCTCATACATGAAGCACACGCTGTATCACTAAGCAGTACTGTGTTTTCTCCTCCTGCCATTAAAGCCAGCTTTGGTCCCAGTTTCCCACACAAAACCATTCACTCGCTGCCCTACAGTCTCCTGTAAATAATGGGACCCAGCGACAAACTTTCTGTCACTGTCTCCACAGTAGGAACTGTCAGCATTTTGACAACAGGCCACTGGTATTCCCCAAGACGCTGCTGACAGTATGGAACTGGAAATTTCCTCCTGGTGATGCTGAACAGGGTCTGTAATGTGACTTGGTGTGATAACTCCACTATAATGCCTGTGTTCTGGTTTTTCCCAAACAGAAAAACCTTCCACCTCCTCCATGCTCTGAGCAGTCTAAATATGGACCAAGATACTATATTTAGTGTATCACGTTGATACGGTCATATTTAAGTTCCTCACAATGACATATTAGGGGAAATAATAACATGACTATGAAGAATTTAATCTTTTCAGGCAAACTTTTTCACAAAATGCTCGATCATAGCCTATAAGATAGGTGCCATCTAGTGGCCAGAGCCAGGAACTGGAGGCACCAAACGCATAGCCAGTACTTTTAAAAATAATATTCTCATTCCATTGATTTATTTGAGTATGTGGCCGCCAAGCCTAATGATCTGAATTTAATCTCCAAGACCCACATGGTCAGAGCAAAGACCTCCAGTGAGCTGCCATCTGATCTCCACGCAGCTGATGCCCCCACAAACAAACAAACATGTTTAAAGGAACTACTTTAGGTGGCTGGGGAAAAGACCCATGTTTAATCTCCAAACCCACATGGGAAAGGAGAGAACTGATTCTGGAAAGCTGTCCTCTGACCCCATGCAGTGCACACCCACGAACATACACCCACTAAATAAACAACACACAACCACTCTTTTAAAAGAGCAGCTTGATGACTGGTCGTGTTTCCCATTAAAACTAAATTTACTCCTTTTTTACAGTGCTGTAGCCTGAGCCCAGGGTCGTTCTTGTACATTCAGGATTCTCTACTGCTTTCCCACTGCCCTCACCTATCCAACTGTGCATTCCTATATAAATATCTCGACATTTATTAAGTAGCACGAGGTTTAGTAAAGCCCCATTATACTTTCTCACTGCTACCTTCCTTATCATTAAAAGAAGCTGGATTAACAGGCTGAAGAGACGGTTTAGCGGGCCGAAGCACTGGCTGTTCCTACAAAGAGCCCATGGTTCAGTTCCCAGCACCTACATGGTACTGCACAACTGCCTGTAACTCCAGTTCCAGGGACCCCAGGACCACTTCTGGCCTTTTGGGGGTTCTTGCAAATGTATGGTCCACATAAACTCATAAACACACATGCACACATGTACAAATAAAAAATTATACAAATAAAAAATAAACACAATTATATCAAGACGCTTTGGTTGTTACCTTAATATAGATGACAGCATCCGTCCCGTAGCCCTCTAAGGAATACAGCTTTAGGTCCCCCTGGAAGTACTGTGCATAGAGGCGTGATATGGGCAATCCGTAACCAAATCCAGCCTGTTCGATGAGAAAACAGTCCTGTTCAGAGACCCACACACTGAAACACTTTTTTAACTAAGATAGATGCCACTGAGTACGGCAAAATCGGCAGCCTGTGCAGCTGAGAGAGCTTGTAAAACGCAGCCATGCGGAAGGATGAAGCTGCAGTTTAGCTGAGCCCATTAGTTCACCAACTGTGGACGCAGAGCCTTTTACTCGGTCTATAACATGATCTGTGGTAGTCCCAAGAAGGCGTCTTGCTTTTCTTTGCTGTCCTGCTCCAGGGTTCCCCAACACAGCTTTCAGCAATTTCGTACAAAGCACACTGTTTCATTTAGGAGCAGGACGAGAAAATGTCTTGTGGCAGCTTTACTAACAATAGACGGGAATCTCAGGACTTCACACCATGGATGCCCAGCCTTTGTTCTGAACCTGGAAATAATCTGTGATAGTCGCTTTCTTATTCTCACTGACAGATCACTTCCCTGCTCCAAAATCTTCAAAGCATACCAGGACTCCCCCACCTCAGAGAGAAAGAGCCAAGCTTCTAAAAAGAACATCCAAGACAAGATCAGGTCTCTGCCTGCTCTCCTGTCTAGTGGAGCCGATCTCCTTCACCGATTTCCTTAAACCCAGGACTGGGTCTTTGTTCAACCTGTTTCCAGTATCTGGTCCTTCTTTACCTAGGAAATTCTACAGACACTTGGGAAGAGGTAAAAATGGCTCCCATCCCCGAGCCATGCTTTGGGTGGTACTCCTCACAGCATGTTTATGCGAACCGAAGAGTCACTAACATGCGTAGGCTCTGGCCTTTTCTCCCACTGATTTTTTTTTTATATTATTATTATTGGTGTGTTTATGAGTGCAGGTATGTGTGCATAGTGTTCTGTGTGTGGAAGTGAGGACCTCTTCCAGGAGCTGGCTCTCTTCTGCCACCCTGGGATGTGGGGATCAAATGATGCCGTCCGTGTTAGAAGGCGGCATTCTTCTCATGGAACCATCATGCTAGTACTAATTATTTTATAGTCCACCGTTTCTAGGTGGCCTTCCAAGTCAATGACACAATTTCCAGCTTTCTCCTGCCCTAGGGCTGAGCTGCAACCAAAACACTCATACACTTACAAACAAAAATAAAAATAAAAATGTAAACAAATTGGGCACTGTGGCATATGCCTTTAATACCAGGGCATTGGAGGCAACCTCGGGTGAACTGAAGAACACAAATAAAGAGAGAGAGGAGACCTTCAGTTCTATCTGCCAATGAGGTCTTTCTAGATACAAGTACTTGAAGGAAAACATCAAGTTAAGTCAGTGATGGCTGATGACTGGTTCAATCCACAGGGAGTCTTCATACTGAAATAGACGGATACATATGGTTTGCCACAGAAGAGACTGCTTGTGATGTCATGACCAAGAGTACCAGAAAAACTATCATCTGTCTTGTGCCTGTTTCAATTAAAAATTAATCCCAGGGCTCTTTAAATTCAGATAGAAGTATTTGCCCCTAAAGTTTTGAAGCATTTTCCTTCCTTGTGAGCTCCTGTGAAATTGACTTAAGTGACTTTGGGGAAGCCACATTCTGATGGTGGCTGACGGTCACCACAGTCTTTCTGTGTCACATACCAGGGGCACCGCACGGGACGTCTCAACACGAGGCCGGGGTGCAGTTGAGTACATGTAGTTGAAGAGTCTGTCGATCTTCCTCAGCGGAACACCACCTCCCCGGTCACTCATCTAAGAGGAGAAAGGATCAAACTGTGACCAGGTCCCACACGGTACGGTATCGTGACTTAAAGACGACTGTGGGGAGAACGCTGCTTTTGGAAATCCAAGCTGCAAATGTGAACACTGCCCTCAATGGTGTAGCTAACACAAGGTTAACCCTTCCTGGTAAGCAGTAATATGATAACCGGAATAAAATTTTAAAAGAGCAAAGATACTAGACACATCAGTGCTGCATCTTAAGTTTATCCTAAAAACAACTAGAGTAGGTGAAGTACCCATGAGAATGCCCACCATGGATTTAAGAAAAAGCAGAGAGTAACCCACACAGAGGCTACAGAAAGTGCATTCTAAAGCAGAACGCCATGTAGTCATTTAAATGTTCTGTACAACACTCTTATGTATTAGCAAGAGAGAGGTCTACAAAAAATAGCCAACAAAAAACAAGTCAGAAACACTCACGATGCTAACTCTGCAGATATATTATCAAACAGAAGTGGGAAATGGGCTGGAGAGATGGCTCTGCAGTGACGAGCGCTGACTGTTCTTGCAAAGGCCTGGGTTTTGTTCCTGGCTCCTACATGGTGGCTCAAAACCATAAACAACTCCAGTTCCAGGGGATCTGACACCTTCTTCTGGCCTCCACGGGCACCGTATAAACGTAACCCACAGGCACGTACAGATAAACTAAAATAATAGAGTCTCTTTCTTTAAACTGCAGGTGGTGCTACACATCTGCAATCTCAGCATACAGGAGGCCGAGGCAGGAGGATTGCCATAATTAGAGACTAGCTTGTGCATTCTGTCTCAGTGAAACAAAACTAAGGGCCACGAGATGACCCAATGGTAAAAGCACTGAGCTGAAGGACCTGATCAATCCTGGAAGTGCACATCAGTCCCAGAAGTGCACATCAGTCCCAGAAGTGCACATCAGTCTCAGAAGTGCACATCAGTCCCAGAAGTGCACATCAGTCCCAAAAGTGCACATCAGTCCCAGAAGTGCACATCAGTCCCAGAAGTGCACATCAGTCCCAAAAGTGCACATCAGTCCCAGAAGTGCACATCAGTCCCAGAAGTGCACATCAATCCCGGAAGTGCACATAAGGGAATGAGCATCACCCTGTGCCACCTCTGACCTCCACACCTGTGCAACACATGCAGACACAACAAATAAATGCAACTTTGCAACACAGGATCCCAGACAACCTTCTAGTGAGTTAAAGGAAGCACATCTTTCCTATTCTGTCATTTTTCAAACCAAGTAACCACATAGTAGATTGAATTAGTAATTAACTTACCCATTATTTTTATTGTTTTCCTATATAGTTAGTATAGTCTACCTTCTTAGCCTATATTCTAATTTACTATAGATATCCCTTCTGTCATAGACCTAAGTTGATGTTAGCTCTTAGCATACACATAATAATAGTGTAAATAAAAGATACAAAAAGTTGTAATATAAATGGCTTATAGTTGAGATTTCATATATTGTTTAAGATGATAATGTATATATACTAGAAACATACTAAGAATTATATAGCTGCTTTCATTTTCTAAGGGTATGAGGCACTGGACCAAGCACCTCCCACATACTAGAAGCTACACTCAGAGCCGTACTGTGATTTTCTTTTTCTTTTCTTTTTTTTAAGATTTATTTACTTTATGTATATAAATAGCTTTCTTCGGACACACCAGAAGAGGGCATCAGACCCCATTACTGATGGTTGTGAGTCACCACGTGGTTGCTGGGAATTGAACTCAGAAGCTTTAGAAGAGCAGCCGGTGCTCTTAACTGCTGAGCCATCTCCCCAGCCCCTATTTTGATTTTCAAAGTTGAAAATTTTGCTGTGAGATATATCATGTGAAGCTCTGCCTCACACACAGCTAGAACTAAGCATCGAACTAAGTATCTAGCTAGAACTAAGTATCGAAGCATGGAAGGACTTTCTAAAGAACCTGTGTTTAGAATTATGCTTTAAACTGCTCATGGCTGTGAATTCAAAGGCCTGTGGAATTATTTTAGTACAATGAATTAAAACCCTCTGGGATGATCAGTTCAATGTTTGGCTACACTTCCCCGGTAAGAAGTGAGGGTGCACTGGAAACCCTAAGTGATTAGGATAAAGAAGGGAGGGGTGCTGGAGATGGCTCAGAGGTTAAGCACACTTGTTGCTGAGGACCCAGGTTCAGTTCTGAGCACCCACACGTGGTGGCTCAGAACCATTCATACTCAAATTTCAGAGAATCTGATACCCTCTTCTTATATCCATGGGCACCAGGCATGCACCCAGTACGCGGATATACGAGAACACGTGGAATAAATCTAAGTGTAGAGTAGTACTGCTAGCAACCCCAGAGCTTCTGAGGTAAGACGGAGGCAGAGGCAGGACTGCAGGCCAGCTAGCTTGGCTCACACGGTAGCAAAAACAAAGAGAGCCTGTCTCAAAGAAGGTACATGATGAAGACTGGCATCCAAAGTTGGCCTCGGACCCCAAATGATCAGACCTGCACTTACACACACACACACACACACACACACACACACACACACACACACACACACACACACACACACACACACACACACACACACACACACACACACACACACACACACACAGCATGCATGCATCATTAAAAGGTAGGTAAGTAAATATTTCCTAATTCCCTTTATTAACCTTCTGGCAACAGACTAGCTGTCTAGCCATGGACTACAACTCTGTGGCATGTACGGAATGAGAGGCCATTCCTGTCAGTCTGAAGAAAACATGGAGCTGAGCAGAAAGGACTGTGAGGGGTGGCATGTCACTAGAGGCTGACGGGTAATCTAAGCCAGGGGTCATGGCTAGACCTGACGAATAGCCTCTGCTTTGCAGTCAACATGATACAGATGTGGGGGGTTATATAAACACTCGGGGAGGTTTCTAAGACTATTTAATAGATTACCAAGAGCTCTGAGTCCTCCAGGGATGGGGAGAGAGGGAGGTATGTTGGTGGGTACACTTAGGCAACTCCACTGAGAGAGATTGTAATGAAACAGGAGACTGACTGAGATAACCGTGAACCTGAGCCTGTGCCAAGGAAAGACCCGGAAGAGTTAAGTGCTGTCCGAGAAGGCTGGGAAGCAAAGTGCCAGCTCACCTCAGAGCACAACCACCACTCACAGCATCTAGCCAAGAGCTGCCGCCACCATCCACAGCCCCTACCTGACCCCCAACTTCCTGTTCCCCCAACACGGAGTCCCTGGGCCAATTCATGTGACTCCAGGCCCAGAGGAAAGGAACCCTCTCCTGTCTGTCTTGGTGTTTTTAAATGAAGCTGGAGAGATGGCCCCAGTTCAGAGCACTCGCTGCTCTTGTAGAAGACCTAGGTTGGGTTCCCAGCACCCACATGGTGGGTCACAACTACCCACTATTCCAGTTCCAGGGGGTCCAGCACCCTCCTCCGAACTCTGTGGGTACCAGGCACACACATGGTGCATAAATATACACGCAAACAAAACACTCAAGCAAAAAATAAAATACACAACCTGAGAATGATTTCAGTTTGCATACTTCGTATGACCCCTACAGCAAATGTGTCCAACTGCTATGTATTTATTTGTGCGTCACACTCATTTGAATAAACAGTCAATAAAAACAAAAAACAAACAAACAAACAAACAAACAAAAAACCCAGAAATCCCAAGGAGACAGTATAAGGAAACACGAAAATAGGAAATAAATAAATTATAACTTCAAATAAATAGATTAATTATAATTACTACCTTCAAAGTGACAGGAGAGCCAGAACAGAATACTGTAAGGAGTAATTTTTAAAAATTCTTAAAAGAATCTAAAAAATCACTGGAAATAAAAATTCAGTAGAAGTGCTGAGAGTCTGTAGTCAAAGAAGGGGCCAGTGAGATGGCTCAACAGACAACGGTGGTTGATGCTGGGCCTGCTGACCTGACAGCGACCCCTCCAACCCATGCTGCTAGGAGAAACTCACTCCCGAGGAAGCTGAGATGATGGGTTAATATCGGCTGACTATCAACCTAAAAGGATCTAGACTCACCTAGAAGACAGTCTCTGGGCTTGTCTAGATACACTACCTCTAGTTATGCCATTGGGGGGTGGGGATCTAGATTAGATTACTTCTGGCAATGCCTGATTATCTTGATTAGGATAATTGAGGTAGAAAGACCCATGCTAAAGTGGCTGCTAACACTCCATGGTCTGGGGCTAGCCTGCAAGAGAGAAGGCTACCTGAACCCCAGTATCACGGCTACTTCCTGACTATGGAGGTCCTTCCCCAACATCATGTTCTGTACCCTTTAACGATGCGCCAAAACAAACCCCTTCTCTTTCAAGCGGCTTTCCCCAGGGGGAACAGGAGAAGCAACAGAAGAAAATAAGACAAGTGAATCCAGAAGTCCCAGAGAAAAAGAAAGGTCCACGTGGACTAACATCACAGTGAGTTCCAGAGCACGATCCAGAAAAAGATCTAAGAGCTTCAGTTAAAAAACAAGAAACAAAACAAACAAAAAACTGACAGCTAAAACCAATCGTACAAAGGAGGAGGAAAGGAAGAGCAACTGCAGACAACCTTTGGAACCTCAGGCTCTTCTCAGGACAACCTGAATGTCGCCTGCCAAAATAGCAAAGAAAGGGCGTCTCCACACTCACTGCTCCAGTACAGCACCAAGAAAAAGGCAAACGCTTTGTCAGAACCCCCGAAAATGAAGCAACTGAGAGGCATGTATTCCAGATACTTAACAGCTAGCTAGTCTTGCTTCCAGCCCCCCTAGTCCCCACCCCCCGCCAGTGATGGGCAGTAGCAGGCACTGACAGCCACTCAGAAGGCTCGCATTTGCTGAATTTTGAGTTCCGCAGCACCCTACCGCTATTACGTCTGAAACGATCAGAAGTAATGAAATACTTTTCTTAGAAAAAAAAAATTTTTTTTTCAATTTTGTTTTCTGTTTACTGGTGTTTTGCTTGCATGTCTGTCTATGTGATGGACTGGAGTTATACAGATGGTTGTGAGCTGCCACGTGGGTGCTGGGAATTGAATCCTGGTCCTCTGGAAGAACAGTGTGGTGGTTTGAATATGCTTGACCCACTAGAAGTGGCACTATAACGAGGTGTGGTCTTGTTGGAATGGATGTGGCCTTGTTAGAGGAAGTGTGTCACTGTGTGGGCGGGTCTGAAGTCCTCTGCTCAAGCTCCGTCTTTGGATAAAGATGTAGAACTCTTGGCTCCCCCAGAACCAGCAAGCTGGCCTGCACGCCGCCATGCTTCCCACCATGATGACAATGGACTAAACCTCTGACACTGTAAGCCAGCACCAATTAAATAATTGCCTTTAGTAGAGTTGCCATGGTCACGGTGTCTCTTCACAGCAATAAAACCCAAACCAAGACAAGCAGCCACTGCTCTTAACCTCTGAGCCACTCTCTCCAGACCCATGGATTATTACCCTGAGGGCCACAAGGACATGGATGAACTAAAATAAATAACAGGCCAAGCAAAGAGGTAAGTAGGACAGTGAGGGAATAAGATGGCCACAGGGCTTTGAAAAGCTCAACCCTGGGAATCTGGAAGGCTGTACTGGAGGTCTATGCTCCCACCCAGGAAAGCCCCCAGAAGACCCTAAGCCCTCAACCCTACCTGACTGAGATCAGGCTACACCCTGCCCTAAGTTACTCCATGTCGTGAGAAACAATGGCTTTTTCAGACTGTGCCTTGCCCTGAGAGATTATTTTAAGGATGGCGAGTGAAGGGCACCACCCACGTAGTGAGTGCACTGACAAACAATTTATTCCTGACATTGGAAAGGGTGCCATGCTAAATTTACCCGACTGAATTAGACTATAAAGGCAGGTGTATTCAAACCCTACTGGGGCAACCAAGAACTTATCAGACATTAAAACTCACTGAAACTGACCAGAGACAGGAGCACCAGGTGCCTCCAGAACCCGAAATCATTATTTGTAGCCTATAATTCCATGTATGAAACCAAGACTGAGAAAAGAAGGAGGAGGGCAGGTGCGCTTGGGGCTGGGCAGGAAAGGGACAAGTGCCCACTGCTACACTCAAGCTACTAAGCCTCTAGCAGCCATCTCCGAGAGACAGTGTAAAGTCTTCACGCCAGAACACCCCTCAGAAGTTCAGTAGGAACAGAACAGAGAAGACAAACAGTGAGCATCATACCTATGTGGCCAGAAAGGACGGGCGACTTTTACATTCTCTATGCCACCTGGTTATTTTAGAAGAAGCACATTTGCTCTAAGCAAACTTCACTATCACAGCAGGTATGCCGTAAGGCTGAGCAGTGCGTCTGAGGGTCGCATCCTGGTGTCTGCAGCTTCTATTCCCCATGTGACCCTGGGCTCCTCACTGACCCTCAGTTCCCACAGGTATACTGTACCTACACTTTCCTGTGCTAAGACGCTCTGCTGAGAACAGAACAGAGCAGATGGAACCGCGGTAAGACTAATGTTCTCCATCACACTCAATGTGCTCAAAGACTTAAGGTTTTCACTGATCAAAGTTTGTCTCCAGGTGTTCCTTCAACCCAAATCATCTGGATTAAGGACCAGAATAGAAACAGACTCAGAAGATAATTCTATAATTTGCCAGATAAACAAGGCAAAGTGCTTATTATCTAGTTGACTGAAATTCTTTCCCTTGAGAATAAATCACGTATTACGGAAATTAGACACATTATATTATTTTTACATGCCTACACATCCATTTCTTTTAAAGAAATTACCTTCACAGTCAAATCCTCCTCCCCCAGTGTGACGTGAACTTGAATCGGGGGATAAACGCCTTTGTCTGCATGGTGCTCCATGGTGGCCCTCATTGCATTCTGAAATACATCAGGGTTACATTAAAGCATAGGTTTTTTTTTTTTTTTTAAAGCAACTACTTATAATTTTGAAATATATACATTATGTGCATTTTAAGTTTCCCTTATCATTGGTTTGAAACTAAAAGTATTTATACATATTATGCATATTTCTAAAAGGCACGAAACCTGACTTACCTAAGCACGGGCTAATAACCAGGACATGTGACAATGGAACAGGAACCGATGAAGCCAGGGGAAGCTGGGACTGGGCGTGGGATTAGAGAGTGACCCCTGGCCGCTAAGGACTGAGCAGACCTGAGATCTGAGGAGGGAGACTGGCTACCCTTGTTTCCCTCGGTTTAATACTAAGTTCCAGACAAAAGCCACTGTCACAGGCATTAGATAAGTATGTCACAGCTTACATTACGTTTTATTAAGTACTAGAGGGTAGAATCTTTACAAGACTGAAATTTCAAGGGGAAAGGTTCAAGCACATTAGGGGGCAAGTGCTTTTCAGCCACTCTGATAGATTAATGTCGGTGCTATACAGGCGTTCTTCACTCGTCAAAGGAAAGCGAGTCCTACCGCCCTTACTTCCTTAGTCTCCTGGGTCTCAGTACGTTGTTCTCGATCTTCCTTTCCTTCTGGATCTTGAGCCAGGGTCTTTCTATGCCGCTCAGGGGGTCTAGAGTGCTTGCACCCCTCCTGCCTTCACCTCAGAGGTGCTGGCATTACAGTCCCAGGTGTGTGCCATACACCCGGCCAGCCTAGTGTCACTGTGCATCATCCCACAGGAAGCATCCCCTCCTCCTCCTCCCATCTGCTGCTGGCTGGAGGCTGAGGAGCTAAGGGAGGAGGCTGAGGAGCTGCTGACCTAGGAGAGTCATTTCTACTGCAGGAACCAACCACACTAGCAAGTGCCCCAGTGGCAGGGAGAGCAGCTCTCAGCACCACCAGCAGCCTCTACTGAGTTCTCCAAAGGTTATAAATAGCTCTCCAAGTCCACTACCGACAACCTCCTAAGAAACACACCAACAAAGGCGTGTAAGTGGGACTGGCTCGGGGGTAGGAAGCTGGGAAATACAATTGTATATTATGTTGGTTCATGAAAATATGAATATAAATTTCCCAAGCACCTGTAGCGTGCTCTGTTCTAATGGCCACTCAATACATCTTTCCCAATGTTCACAAATTGTATTACCCTAGCTTCAAATGCGGTTCAGAGCAGTTGAGTCACTTGCCCAAGGTTACACACTAAGCAGCCGAATCTTTATTCAACTCCAGGTCTTTCTGGCTCCCGGGTCTGTACGGAGGCACCATCTGATCAGACGGAAGGCTCACTTCCAGCACAGTGTATAATACTCACATAAAATGGTAATCATCATGAAATAGAAGCCCAAAGGAATACGGTTTTCAGAGTAGATCCTAAGCTCAGGGAAGGACTGGTAAGTGTTACGCGATACTATTTTACACACCTTGAACAGTTCAAACACCATGTGATAGAGATGGGACGGAACATAAACCACTTGTATTGGCTGTCCTGGTGATTTCGCTACAGAGCAGAAGAGAAACATATGAAAGTACGGAGAGACGCGCTCAAAGCATTCTTAAGAATAAACTGTGGAGTGACGTGAAGCGAACATTAGCAGCTGAGGGGGGGTGCTACGGGTGGGGGGATCCTCTCACCCCACTTCTTCACTGTCTTAAGAGTTTGAGCTCTGGACTCACACTCACGGATGACAGGGACAAGAAGCCATTCCTCACACTCTGGTGTGAGAGGTTCACCACCCACACTCCCATGCCTCTCTAGGACAGCAAGTCTTAGAAGAATTCAATCTTCAGGTAGGATTGCACTTCCCAAGATGGATATCTTAGGAAAAAATATGTTTCACCTGGGTAGAACATTATTTATTTTATTTCAGACATTTCTATGGATATAACACTGGATTAAAAAAAAAAAGCAAAATTAAAAAAAAAAAAAAAAAAAGCGCTAGCATCATTCCCCAAGAGGTTTGTATAATAAAGACCTCTAGGAGAACAAGGCGGTCTAAGACACCATCCTTTCAGAGTACTCTGACCAACAGAAAACAGTTTAGCAGTAAACGAAACTGTCCTCTGAGAAGCTCCCACTTGGAAACAGGAGTGGGGAATCTGGACGCTGCACACACAGCGCAGGCCTCTAACCTCTCACCTGGGGCACGAGATTCTTACTGACTGGGTGGTACCATCCGAAGAAACCACGTTACCTCAACTGGGTACGCGCCCACTACTCAGATTCGGAGGTTCAGAAAGTGGCTTAGTTCAAGCCTATTAAAACATTTTTCTTCCCACCACCTTCTCAAAGGATTATCTTAACCCGGGAGAGGTTTTCCTTGTCAAACGACCATTCTCAGTCTCTGTCCAAAACTCTGAACTCTTTATCCAAAGGTGGAGACCATCAGAGCTGCTCAGAAAGGTGAGAGGCCTCCTCTGTCTTTCACATGCCAGCCTTCTGCCTTCAACGATAAAAACTGACTTACAATTCAGGAAGTTGAAGAAAGACAAACTTTGCTACTAGGAGCTGTATACAAAAAAATTAAAATTTTCTTAGTATTTCTTTCTGTCTCTGAAGAAAATAGCAAAGAATCAAAATTATCAGTTAAAAAAAAAAGAGAGAGAGAACCAAAACAAGAGAGCAAAATATTCAAACTAAACTCTGTAAGTGTGGCTATGCGTTGCACTCTTGACTTTTCTGGCTTCACACTTAGTGATGGAGTTGATGGAAGAGCCCTTTACCGTTCAAGCAAATCTCGACTTGCTCCTTGGCCGTCAAAACACCCATTACTTAGGACAGGCGCCCCCTAGGCAAGCTTACCATTTAGTTCTTCAAGTTCTAGTTCAGGAGAGTTAACGTAATACAAATCACAAAGCCGTCTCGCATTCTCATAGCCATCTGGTGTGGATCAAACAAAACAAAGACGCATTAAAGAAATGTACTTCTGTCTTACCCAACAAGAGGCCAACAGTACAGACGAATGAAAATTTACAACTCTCTGTGGAAGAAAACATACCTAAATGGTCTTAGCGAGGGAAGGCCTGTTACATCGCAAAGCAGGATAATGACAGAAAGGGCCACAGAAACTTAAACACATCAGCATGGAGAAACATACCATAAACAAAGCAAAAGAAACAACAGGCTAAAGAGATTGCTACATACATTAAATATATATATTTGCATATGTATTTGTCTTTGAGACATCTTAGAAAGAATCAGGGATCTAGAAGTCTACATTTTTATCTATTGTTTGATACCTTTTTTGGGGGGAAGCATTAAGAATTTAAATGCCTAAAAAATGTTTTTAATTCTAGGATTTATTGCTGTTGAGGTAACAGCCTTACTATGTAAACACACTGGTCTGATCTAACTCCCAAGCCCCTACCTCTTGAGTGCTAGGATCAAGGATGTGCGTGTACTACCCTGCCTGTCAATTCTGATTCTTGCCTTACACTAGCAAACGTCACCATGCGTGTTCACTCTGAGTAACAAGAAGGGAAAATGAGAACAGCCTAGGTAAATATTACAAGAAGGATAGGCTAGCACTCTGATCTATTCGAAAGAGCCACTCTAAAGCAGCTATGAGTTTGCAGCAAAATGTGTGAGGCACTCCATTTTCTAAAAGCAAAACAAAACAAAACAAAAAACCCAGTGATTGGAGAGTAGACTCAACACAAGCTGCTAGCTGAGCATGGCAATTTACACCTTTAAACCCAGCACTCACTCGGGGCTGGCGCATCAGTTAAGAGCACTGATTGCTTTTCCTGAGGTCCTGAGTTCAATTCCCAGCAACCACGGGGTGGCTCACAATCATCTGTAATGCGACCTGATGCCCTCTTCTGGTGTGTCTGAAGACAGCTACGGTGTACTCAGATAAATAAAAATAAATAAATCTTAAAAAAAAAAAAAAAACCAGCACTCAAGAGACAGAGGCAAGTGGCTTCCATAGCGTCTTCCAGGACAGTCAGAGACCCATGGGAAAACACTGCTGCCAGGAAAAATAACAAAAACCCAGCACAGGCTGCTTTTGCAGAGGACCTGGGTTCAATTCTCAGTATCCACATGGTGGCTCACAACCATCTGTAGTTTTAGTTCCAGGAGACCCCCCCCCCTTCTTCTAGCCTCGGAGAGCAACTAGGTATGCCCATAAGGTATAGACAAATACAGGCAAGACACCTATAAACATCTTTTAAAAATTTAAAAATAACAAAAACTGTAAAACAATGTATACATAGATATGCATGTTATGTCAATAAATAATGCTTGAAAGGAGCCCATCGGTGGCAGCACACGAAATCCCAGCCCTCAGGAGGCAGAGGTGGGTGGAGCTCTGTGAGTTGAAGGCCAGCCCGGTCTACAGAGTCACAGCTACACAGAGAAAATGCTGTCTGAAAACACAAACAAACATGCTTGAAAAGATGCACATCCAACTGTTATGAATTTCCATGCTTTGGGTTAGGAACTGGAAAGGACAAAGTCAGAACCTGAGCATTTTACTGCATTTATTTACTGTGTATGTGTGTACATCTGTGGGTCTGTGCATGCCAAGAGACATGTATGGAGACCAAAGGGACAACTTTCAATAGTTAGTTCTCTCCTGCCAACTAGGTGAGTTCTGGGGATCAAATTTAGGATCTAAGTCTTCACAAACTGAGCTATCTCAATGGCCCTTTTTTAGGGAGGATGGGGAAAGCTTTGAATTTTTGAAGCAAAAACAGATAAACACACTTACTAATGTGTAAAACTTTACTAACGAAGAGTTCTCCTGGGAAGACATTCACCTTACGTCCTGCATAACTAATGTCACGAAGTGACTTCCAAACCTAGCACTTGCTCCTAACATTTCTCTCTCCTGATACAGCAAGAGTCCTGAGGGCAGGAACATGGCTCAGCTCTCTGACGCCGCCACATCCTGCTACAAAGGACAGAGGCACTTACCTTTAATAACCTCGACTACATCGCAGTTTGGATTTATGCTTCCAATGTGTTTTCGATGAGATGGACTTCCTTTTCCACCAAACAATAAAGCTATCAAAAGGGAAGAACCAAACCAAGTCAGCACATTTGCCTAACACCCCTTCCAGATCTAAATAGAACTAAACAGTAGAACGAATATTTCCCCTAAGAGTAAAGACGGCATTTTACGGTCAATGAAGATGCCTTTGAAGAGCAGTGATGCTCACTCTAAAGGGACATTTTCTAGATAAACTTAAAGAGCGCTCGCTGCACATATCAATTAGCCACTTCTTTCAAGCTCGGGACACTTACAGTGCTGGTTGAGTAGCATTCTAATTGAGATGCGACTCATGTAGAACCGATCCAAAAAGTACTGAACATTTTGGCTGGTGACAGGATCCACCCCGAAGCTCTCCTTGTATTCAGTCACACCCTGGGCCATGGTGGGGATGACATCATTGTGCCGGTTTCTGATCCTTATCACTGTGTCTGTGAATCTAAACAAGCCTCTCGGTCAGAACGGCCAAAGATGTTGACAAGTGACTTCAATACTAAGATACAAGCCGCAGCCACAGAAAGCCCTCCTCCTTCAGAGAAAGGAGAGCCACTGAAGGCTTTCTCCCACGCTTGTTTAAATTCATTTCAACTCGTAAGATACACACAACCCACAAGGTACAAGGAGCCCAAAAAATAAAACTTACCTAATTTTTGGATTCCTGTAACACTACATACTACTGTGGACGGCGTGAGTTTCCCTTATCCAGTATTACCTAAGCCATACTACAGTGTGGAGTCCCCTTATCCAGCATCACCTAAGCATCTGAGGCTCGCTAACGAGGACGAGGACGGCATTCCAGAGACGCACCGCACCGCCTAAGAAAAGTTCCTTGTTTCTAGGGAAACACCCCCTAAGGAATCAAGCTGAGAATCAAGCCAAGAAAGTTGGCTGTGGATCTCTTCCCTAGAGCTCAGAGAAAAGAAGCCGCTCGGAACAGAAAATCAAAAGAAGAACTCTTGATTTCGTTCGCCCTGAATTTATATTGTGGGTGAGAAGCTGGGCGATGGGGGTGCACACTTTTAATCTCAGCTCTCGGGGAGGCAGAAGCAGGGGAGCTCTGAGTTTGAGGCCAGCCTGGTCTACAGAGTTCCAGGATAACCAGGGCTACACAGAGAAACCCTGTCTTAAAAAAAAAAAAAAACAAAAAAAACCCCCGAAGTGGATGAGAAAAAGAAAACTATTGGATTAAAAGAGATTTTCAATTCATACTGCCTTCTTGCTTTTGTCAATTTGGGGAATAAGAAAACAGACAGAAGTCTCCATTGTGATGCACGCAGCAAGCCAATCTCCTGACCAGTCATCGGGATTCACGCTTCTGAAAGAGCGCTTTCCTCAAGCACCAGCTTGACTGCCATTAGCTCCAGTGATTTCCCCGCTTTTGGGATTCTTACTTGGGAATAAACTTCAACACCAAGCCATTAAGACAAAACATAATTTTAAATTTTTTTTTCAAAAACACCCCAATATCCCAGTCCCCTCCTCACTTACCTTCCTGTTCCTCTCTTTAGAACGAAACCTGTTGAGCAGGGCACAGTGACTCACCTGTAACGCCAGGCAGAGGCAGAAGCAGGCAACTCACTGTGGACCAGAAGCCAGACTGGACCACACAGTGGTTTCCACCAAAGCCTGGGCCACATGGGAGACCCTGTCTCAGAAAACAAAAGCTGGTTTGGGGAGACAGAGCAGTTGCTAAAGTGCTTGTCCCACAAGCATAATGACCTGAGTTCACCATGCACACGCTCACCATGTCAAGTGTGGTGGCAAACATCTGTAACCTCAGTGCTGGAGAAACAGATAGGACTACTGAGTTCACTGGCCAGTCTAGCCTAACTGACCTGCTAAGGCAAGAGGCTGATACCCAAGGCTGTCCTCAGGCCTCCACACAAACCCACAGGAGCCTGCATACGCATGAATTTTTATATCCTAGGCTCAGCTCTCAGTGACGATGGTCTTCTAAGGGTTCTACAGTAGCAGTCATAGAATATTCTACAGTTTACCTCTTGCAGTGTTCCTAGGCCTATTACTAGCTACAAGACCCCAAGCTATGAACCATCTTTGTGTATAAATGCACTCTCTCAGTAGAGTTGCTTTAAACAACTAAATGATATCACTCACCTAGGGAGTGAACATGTGATGAATTACTTTCGAACCAAAACCATGTTTGAAAAGTGCAGTACTGACATTCCCTTTAAAAACCAAAAACAAAAGGGGTTGGGATTTAGCTCAGTGGTAGAGCGCTTGCCTAGGAAGGCAAGGCCCTGGGTTAGGTCCCCAGCTCAAAAAAAAAAAGAACAAAAAAAAAAAAAAAAAAAAAAAGAAACAAAAATAGCACCTCCTCCTTAAAAAAAAAAAGAAAGTCAGTTTCTGACAGCAGTGGTCTTTATATTCTGAACATCACTCATTACAAGCAGATAACTCCCTAAGTAATTAATTGGGTTTATCAACTCTGGCATATTATGAAATTGGGTACAGGATTTACATTATCTTATAAATCGCAGACCATAGAAACCAGAGATTTTTTTTTATACCCCTTCTATATAACAAAAGGAGGATAAGCAGTTGCTATTTCAAAATTAGAGACCTTACATGAAAAATCCAGACTTGTGAACTCTTTTTTTGTTTTTGTTTTGTTTTTAAAGACAGGGTTTCTCTGTTACAGCCTTGGCTGTCTTTTGGAACTCACTCTATAAACCAGGCTAGCCTCAAACTTGTAGAGATCCTCCTGCCTCTGCCTCCCAAAGTGCTGGGATTAAAAGTGTACACCACTACTGCCCAGCAAACTTTTGTTTAAAACTAGAGAACTTCCGACTATCCAGGTAGCACATGCACATACGAACGAGCAGTGAGGTACCGGTAGCTGTCTATCCGTCTGCAACTGGCCTGCCCTCCCCAGGTTAACAGACCGAGAGGCATCCAGGTAACACCTAGATTTCTCCTGGTCATCACATTTGAACTGTCTTACAATAGAGAGGGCCGTGTAGCGCGGTTTACATCCAGTCCAGCTCCCTGGTTTATACTGTCTTGATGTCCTCAGTACCTGTGTGGATCGCTGTACATGGATACGGTAACTATGTGGTACAGGAAAAGACACCTCAGTGCTCATCAGTTTCCTTAAAGTGGACCAATAGCAAAGTAAGGTAACCAAATTTGTGTGGTGGTGTTTAAAAAATAAAAAATTGGAGGCTGGAGAGATGGCTCAGTGGTTAAGAGCACTGGCTGCTCTTCCAGAGGACCTGGGTTCAATGCCCAGCAACCACATGGTGGCTCGCAACTGTCTGTAACTCCAGTTCCCTCACACCAATGCATATAAAATGAAATTAAGTAAGTTATTATTTTTTATTTATTTATTTTATGTATGTGAATACACTGTTGCTGTCTTCATGCACACCAGAAGAGGGCATCAGATCTCATTACAGATGGTTGTAAGCCACCATGTGGTTGCTGGGAACTGAACTCAGGACCTCTGGAAGAGCAGTCCGTGCTCTTAACCGCTGAGCCATCTCTCTAGCCCTAAGTAAGTTATTTTTAAAGGATATAAAGTTGTACTGAGAATAGGACCATACAATGATACTTACTCATAAATAGTTTTAGCATCCTCAGCACTCTTGTCCTTAAAGTCAAGTAGCTCCTGAAGGCTTTGGATATACCTAAAATCAACCCAGAGAGCTGAGTTTACTCATACTGTAAAATAAGCACAAAGGGTTACTTTTAATATATTATAATTTTAAATTTAGAATACTCCTAGAAATTATAGTTGAAGCAGGACTGTTTCTTTTCTTATTTTTCAGACAGGGTCTCATGGGAGCCAGACACAACACCAAGCCCAGATTCAAGCTGCCCTAGGGGTCAAATCTGGGCTTTGTGAGTGCGAGCAAATGCTCCATCAGCTGAGCTACATACCGGTCCTCAAACAGGAGCTTTACACCTACCACATGAGTGAAGTACTAGGTGCATAAGAAGTACCTATTTTCAGGCTGGAAAGACAGCTCATTGGTTAAGAGCACTTTCTGCTCTTCTAGACAGCACAAGTTCAGTTCCCAGAACTCACAGAGGACGGCTTACAACCATCAATGAATCCAGCTCCAGGGGACACAATACCCTCTCCTGGTCTCTGTGGGCAGCCAGACACATTACATAAAACCATATAGACATAGACAGACAGACAGACAGACAGACACACACACACACACACACACACACACACACACACACACATGCAAGAGAGAGAGACTTAAAGAAAGAAGGGGGAGAAGGAGCATGCATATTTTACCATTAAAAAAATCACTGGGCATGGTAGCACACACCTTTAGCCTCAGCACTTGAGAGGCAAGCAGATAGATGTCTGCAAGTTCAAAGCCAGCCTAGTCACATAGTGGGTTCCAGGACAACTAGAATTAAATAGTGAAACCCTGTCTCAAAACCAAAAAGCACAGATAAGGCCAGGAGGGTGTGGCTTGGCGTTTACTCAGCACTTGTCCCTCAAAACACACAGAACCATAGATCAGCAGGTCAAGTGTGAGTGAAAAGATGGAGATTTATGCTCTAAACCGTACGAGTTTTTGAATCAGATTATAAAGACTTCATCATGAGAACTGAACCACTACTACTAACTGTGATCATGGATATACGCTTGTCCAAGTCACAGCAATTAAGGGTATACCTTGCTCTAAGAATCTAGCTTGAAAAAAAAAGCATATGTTTTAAAAACTTTAACTTTAGATATTTTGGTCCAATCAACAAGTACTTACTGGAAGCCTATAACCTGCCATACACTGAACAAAACACAAAAGTAATTAAAATGTAAGTTTTTAATTCACCCAACAATTTAAGGTAGGAGATCTCTTCTTCAGGACGAAATGAGGAAGGCCAAATGACTTTCTCAACATCATACAGACAAACACTAGGGCAGCACAGGCTGGAGCTGCAAACACATTCGCAGTCATCCAGTCATCTTCTCTACAGTCCAAATGCTGCATGTGTGCGTGAGAGCGCCTCACACCGCCCAGAGAGGCCTCGCTGCATTCAAAAGTCCAGTGATTCTCATAGCTGCCACCCTGCTTTAGCCTGAAATTAATCTTCACTGGCAAGAAAAAGTAGTCTTTAGGGAATATTTAAATTCCTACCCTTATACAGACGAGATCAGATTTCAAAAAACGGGCTGAGCTAGTTCAAACGAAGAATTCTAAGGAATGAGAAGATTGCATTCTCTCCTAAGTATCCCATGATACTTTCTAACCCACTTTCCTCACATAACTACATTTGCAGTGGCTCCATACATGAACTAACTAGCCTCTGGGGACCAACACACAATAGTCATTCTTCTACATCTTAATATTTTCTTTTAATTTCTTTCTTTCTTTCTCTCTCTCTCTCTCTCTCTCTCTCTCTCTCTCTCTCTCTCTCTCTCTCTCCGTGTGTGTGTGTGTGTGTGTGTGTGTGTGTCTGTCTGTCTGTCTGTCTACACGCATGTGAATGGGTATATGTGTATTCCCTCAGAGACCAGAAGAGCATGACCAATGCCCTGGAGCTGGAGTTACAGGCAGCTATGGCTGGCGTGACCTTGGTCCTCTGGAAGAGCAGTAAACACTCTTAATCTCTGAGCCAACTTTCCAAGCCCTTGTTTGTCTTCTTCTTATCATGACTTATTTTTAATTATGTGCACTTGTGTGTTGGGGGAACATGTGAGTACCGGAGTTCTCAGAGTCCAGAGGAGGGTGCTGGATCCCTTGCAGCTAGAGTTACAGGTGACAGAGCCACCCACTATGGGTGCTAGGAACAGAACACAGTGGTAAGCACTCTTAACTTCTGAGCTCTGGCTCTCTAGCCCCCTTGTTTATTTTTCAAATTAATGTTTGATCAGCATTTCTCACAAACTATAATACCTACAAAGAGAAAACCAGCGTCTGCAGGAATCATAATCAGGAAATGTTTTGCAGTTACATTTTTTTCCCACTTCATACTTGACCCTGGCCATGCATACAAACAAAAATTTTGTTTAACCCTTTTCTCTCTGGCACGGTGGCTCACACTTTTAATTCCAGCACTGGGAAGGCAGAGGAGGAAGGTGGGTCTCTGTGAGCTCAAGGTCAGCCTGGACTGCAGAGTAAGTTCAAATCTAGTCAGGAATATACAGTGAGCCCCTGTTTCAAAAACCTGAAGAAAGCGGCTTTGACCTGGACACAGGCATTAGACACGGTAGCAATTCCTGCGATCCCACTTCCAAAGAAGTAGAGCAAGAGAATCTCTGCAAGCTCCATGTCAGCCCATGTGCACTGAGCTCTCCATGCTGGCCTGTGTGTCCACTGACACACAGGCCTGCACAAGACAGGGTCTCAAACTAACAAGGACTGAGCACCAGAAAGATGGCTTCATGGGTAAAGGCACCAGTCCCCCAGCTACTAACAAAATGTAATTCCTGGGACCATATGGTAGAATGAGAGGGCTGACTCTTGCAAAACTGTTCTCTAACCACCACGAGGATCCAAGCACATGAGTACTCTCTCACACAGACACACACATAAACAATTTGTAAAATGAAATTTAAAATAAAGTTAGTAACACTTTAAAATTAACAAGCAGGCTGTGGTGGCACAGGCCTGTAATCCCAGCACTAGGGAGGTGAAGGCAGGACGGTCTCAAAATAAATAAATAGTAGAAATAAAGGATACAAACAGGTGACCACGGGGTTGGGGACTTGGGGTTGGTAGAGCGCTTACCTAGGAAGCGCAAGGTCCTGGGTTCGGTCCCCAGCCCCGGAAAAAAAAAAAGAAAAGAAAAAAAAAAAAAACGAACAGGTGACCACATAAAAAATATGCATACAGTTAAAACTTTTATTATAAGGCTGAAAAGACGCTCAGTGGCTAAGAGAACTCCCTGCTCATCCAGAGGACCTGGGTTCAGTTTTCGGCACCCCTATGTCAGCTCACAACCATCTGTAACTCAAGATCCAGGGTATCTGATACCTCTGTCTGGCCTCCACAGGCACCAGGCACACCTTTGGTGCACAGATACACAACCAGGCAAAACCCCCTTACACATAAAAAACTTTTTTAAATTTAAAAACCTTATTACTTCGGCAAAAATTACAGTTTCCAGGTAATTACAATAACTTCTATTTTTAAAAGGGAAAAGCTGAACTTGTTAACACAGATGTTACAAAAGAACTGATCGATGCAGGACTTACGTTCATACTACATCATCACATGGAACTTGTTAATACAGATGTTACTAAAAACTGGCCAGTGCAGAACTGTGTGCACACTACATCATCTGGCTGAACTCATTAATACAGATGTTTCTAAGGAGCAGAAAAGTTGTAACTTTTGTGATCGTTCTATTGCTTGCAACAGGATCTCACATAGATGAGTCTGGCCTAGAACTTGCTATGTAACCAAGGGTGACCTTTAATTTCTGATTCTTCTGCCTCCACTTCCCAAGGGTGCTGGGATGACAGGTGTGTACCACTTCCCCTGGCTGATGCAGTGCTAGGGGTTGAAGCCAGAACCTAGTACGTGCCAGCAACCATTCTACCAACTACATCTCCATCCCCTAACCTTTCTAATTTAGAAAAAGATGTACTTCACCAGAATAAACTCACTTTATAATAAGGTACGTGCAGCCCTGGATGCAGGCCACCATTCTCAAACACCAGGGTGTAAGAGAGACAGACTCATCCAGGACGGAAACCCAGGGCTCCAGTGTCTGGGCTCACACCTGGACAAAGACTATATCATGTCTTAGCTTTGTCACCAGTGATAGGAGTTAATAACACCTACCTAGCATGGTTGAAAGAATAAAAAGAAATGTGTATATTAAGTATCTAGCCATCAACAAATAGTCGCTACTTTCCATTAGAATATAACACTCTTGCAGATACAGTAACATACATCTTAAATTTAGTATCAATACTTCAGCTCAGGCCTGATGTGTTTTCCTAAAAACAAGAGATTTTAACCAAGAAGTACAGTATTAAGAAGACAAGATACACACAGAGCAGAGGGGTGTTTCGACTGCCTTCAGATTCTACTTAAGGGTATACGCAGGACAAAAGAGGTGGTCCAATAGTTAAGAGCACTTGCTACTCTCAAAGAGGACTCAGATTGGATTCCCACCACCTGCAATGGGCAGCTAGAAACTGCCTATAACTCTAGTTCCAAGGGATCTAGCGCCCTCTTCTGGCTGCCACAGACCCCTGCACACATGTGGTAAATCTATTCTTAGACACACACCTTTAATCTCAGCACTAGGAAGAAGTCTAGCAGATCTCTTTAAGTTTGAGACCAGTCTAGTCTACATAAAGTTCCAGGTTAGCCAGAGATACATAGTGAGACCCTATCTCAAATAAGTCACTCAATCCTAACACTAGGAAGATGGAGACAGAAATAAGTGGACCTCTCTGAATATGAGGATAACATGGTCTACATAGTGAGTTCCAGACCAGCCAGAGCTACATAATGAGACTTTGACTCAAAAAAAAAAAAAAAAAAAATCAAATGAATAAATAATAAATATGTGGAAGTATTTTCTTTAACCTTGGACAGACTCCACAAAGCCTCTGAAACTATAAACACTAAATATGAACACAAGGTAAATACTGCTGAGCATTGGGGAGTGTACGCCTTTAATCCCAGCACTCCAAAGGCAGAAGGTAGGCAGATCTTTTGAGTTTGAAGCTAGCCTGGTCTACACAGTGAGTCCCAGAACAGCCAGGGCTACACAGAGAAAGCGTATCTCAAAAAAACAAAAACAAAAACAAAAACAAAACGATGGACTCTTACCAACTTTGTACCAGCTGTACGGATGGGGTCCTGAGAAGATTATCGGGAAGGAGGCTTATTTCTTTCATTATATTTGCCAATCTAACAGGCAACTCTTGTCGAAGAAACATGAACGAGGTCTTTTCACAAGCATTTACTGACCCTGAAAGCAAGCACAGTGAAAGGCAGTAAGTAGAAGGCACAAGCAATCAGGAATTAGAAAAGAAGGGAGTCACTTGGCAGAGCCATAACGGTAGATTTACCATAGTAAGAGGAAGGACTAAGAAACAAAGATATATCCAGGCCCAGTTGAGCTAACCGGTCGTCTATAACCCTGATTCCAGAATGACCTGCCAATTCCTGAAATTCCAACTACTCAGTACAACATGTAGGTACTTTGTCATACTTCACGATTACTATCCATCCATCTTAGAGTTCAGGTAACTGAATGTGTCTGTATAATTCTCAGGGCCTGTGAAGGGAACTGGGAAAAGACCATTCTATATGCTGCCTTTAGAAATTCTGACTCCTGCTGGGAAGTGGTATGGTGGCACTTGTCTTTATTCCCAGCACTTGGGAGGCAGAGGCAGGTGGATCTCTGTGAGTTCAAAGCCAAGCTGATCCACAGAGTGAGTTCCAGGTCAAACCTACAGAGAAACCTTGTCTAGAAAAACCAAAAAAAGAAAAAAACAAAGAAATTCTGACCCAAGTAGGTCAAGATTGACTGGACACAAATACTAACCTCCAGAACAGTCAGTACAGAGGTTTTCAAGCAATAGAAGGCGAGCAAAGACCATCTACACCACGTCAGCAGCCATCAAGTGGGACCTAGTCAGCTATCTGATTCCGGGGAAAATCACCTGCCCCTTCCTCCAGATGTTTGGCAGAATATCCCCTGGCAAGCACCTTCACTTGAACTAAAAAGTCACATTTCAGCAATCCATTTGAAACCAATTCAATCTTGCAGATGTTGGAACCTTAGCAGAAACTATCTTGTCAACAGTAGCAGTATCATTAAGGAAAGCATCTTGTCAGAGTTTAATAGTGTATCCATGAACAAGGTGAACACTGCTATGCCACAACACCCCAGTATAGGCATTTATAAATGAAAGCAAAACACATACACACACAAAACAACAAAACGGGGGCCTTTCATATTCCCTTACTAAAGAAATACAAGGAAAAGCACCTGTCACTGCAAACTATAAGATAAAGTGCCTAGCCACACCACTAATCTCTCATGCTGGCTAACCATGTTAGAACCTGACAGCACGACCCATTAGATAACTTTTTCTATTCTAGAACTTTCGGATTTCAATATTAAGAGTTTATGTTAAAGCATTTTTCTTTCCCCCTCACTACTCCTGAAGAGAAGACAAAAGTCAAAGGCCTAATTCTGCAGTTCCTTCTGCAATCTGTTACACACAGCCAAGACCATGCACTTTACACGTGCTTGAGACTGCTGTTGAAACGAATTTGCTTTTGGTGGAAACACTGGTGAGGAAAGCACTGGGCCAGTAGTAACTTGTTTTCCTGCCATCACGCCACTCCAAATGATCTCGCTGTGCTGGCACTGATTTCGCCTCTACAGAATGCCACCCTTAAAGCAGTGGGAGCTCTGGCCTCGAACCTGAGCAAGGCTTCCCGGAAGACACCCGGTCCCCAAGCGCGCACCTACGCACGTGCGCGCAAGGTTGCAGCCCGCGGGCCCCCTGCTTTGTTTTTTTTTTGCACACTATAGTCGCATGCCCCGGTTACGTGCCCAGCCTGCCAGCGCCCGCACCCTCCGGGGAGGAAGGAAGCACCTAAGACACAGGGGAGGCGACACGAGGGAGGAGGGGTGCGCCTGGGCGGACGGAGCCCGCGCACGAAGGCCCGACGGCCGGGCGGCCGCCCTCACCGAAGTCCAGGAACTGCTTCATGGAGAGTGGCGACGGCGAGAAGCGCGCATAGAAGTCCACCTGGCCCGGAACGCCGCTCTCCGACGCCGGCCCGGAGCCCGAGGCCGAGTCCGAGGCCAGACTACGGCTGGCGCAGGGGACGGCACAGAGCGGCCTGACGCTCGTGCCGCCCCGCAGCAGCCTTGCCAGCCTCATACCGAGCCCCGCCGGAGGAGCCGGGGCTCCCGGCGCCAACCTGCCGCTCTATGCCGCTGCCCGGGCTCTACGTGCGGGACGTGGCGGGCCGCGGCCGGCCGCGGAGGCGGGGAGCTGCTGTCAGCGCCGGGGCCACCGCCCCCTCGCTGGAGCCACGCCCCCGCAGGAGGAGCCCCAAGAGCACGGAGGCGGACAAAAGGGGAGCGCTAGCCACCGCCCCTTACTGAAGACACGCCCATGTGAGCGGAGCCCGGGGAGGACAGAGGCGGGGAAAGAAAAGAGGGGAGCGGTGCCCAGCTTTGTGGGGTGGGGCCTCAAACCACCCGGAGCAAGTGGCCAGGGGATAGGACGCCGTGAAGCTTTGCTTATTTCCTGGGAGCCCGGATCGTAGGGTCCAGCTTGGGCTGTGTCGCAACCCTTCGCACCCTATCTTTCGTACTTCCTCCGCCCTCCCAGTCTCAGCCGAAAAAACGCTAGACTGTGCGGGGGTCCTTGGCAGTGAGCCTGTCCTCGAAACACCCTTGATCATGCAAGCCCTTGATTTGCAGGTGCAGCCAAACAGTGGCACAAGAGTTGAACTTGGGGATGTGGCTCTAAAGAATTCCACAGCACGACAGTCCCCGCACTTTCTGCAAACAATATTGCCACCATACTTAAAAACTCTTCACTCTCTGTCCTGTTAACTCATTATCTTAAGTCAGAATCTTTGCTCCGTCTTTTCGATGTACAGAAATAGTGAATGTAGGATTAGAGCATATTTAACATCTATTCCCACAAAAAGAAATCACATCTTCTGAACACTGTAACGTCCCCATCCAACTACCCTAAAATTTGCTGTGTCTTAGGTGCAAGAAAGCTACCCTACCACGTGGTGTTTCTCGAGAAGCTTATCAGTTCTGTAAAGTACACAGAGAACGACATCACAGCTCCGTGCTGGTCACTCTTGGGTTTTGTAAAAACACATACATTATGGGATGTAGCTCCTGTCCTAAACCCTGGGTTTCATTCCTAGAACAAGGAAGGAAAAAACAAAAACAAACCCCCGCAAACACAAAACACTGTTGGCCCAAGTTTATAATCTCAGCGACCTGCAAGTGGAGGTGACAGTGTGGGAAGTCAGAAGTTTAAAGTCAATCCTCCGAAGTCATGCCAGCCTGTGATTCATAGACTCCTATCTTAAAACAGACAAATACCTGCCCGAGAGAGAGAGAGAGAGAGAGAGAGAGAGAGAGAGAGAGAGAGAGAGAGAGAGAGAGAGAGAGAGAGAAATTAGGTGAAAGTCCCTTTAAGTAAGCTGTTACTTTGTATCCAACAAGCTGTGTAGCACAAAGGGGTGGGGGGGATTGTCCACCTGGAAACAAAAGCAGGTGGTTTTGACTATAGAGAAAGAAAAATAGTTTTTCCTCCAGTATCTAGTAGAAATTATGGTCTCCTCTTGGGGTTCTTAAGTCTCATTTATAAAAGAATTTAAGAGCTCAAGGATAATTTTATTAGAATTTAAAAACAAAAGCCGAAACACTCCAGGGTCAACAAGCTGTGCATCTCAGCACTGCCTGGAGGAGGAGAATGGAGTAGAGAAAAAAAAAAAATCAAAAACCCTTGCTGTTCCAGTTACTGACATGAAGGTCAGATGGAGGTCAGGGTGGGAAGGGAGACCTTAAAGAAAAGGGTAAGGAAGCCCAAAGTATCAGGGAAAAGCATACTTAGGTTCTGGCCAGCATCAAAGAGGAAGGAGGATGAAGGGGGGATGGGGAGGAAATTGTGCCTTTCTGACTCTGACCTACTACCTCGTGGTGGTTGGTTTGTAGGGACTGGGTTGAGGAAGGAGGAATTCTGGGAAGGAAAAGTCCAGTATCTCATTAGAGGAAAAATATTGCTTTCCTCTCTTTAGCATAGCTTACGGTGAATCCACTTTTCTAAGAGTCCTTGGCCAGGCGATTGACACGGCCCAATTGCAGTGTTAGATCTCACCCAGGTCAGAGATTCTATCTCCTTGACCAGACGGAGTCTTTCTCTTAATGGGTCTTTATGGCTACTCTAACATTAAGTCCTTCGTTGGATCAGATCCTGTAAAGAAAGAAAGATAGATGAACAAGAGAAAGATGCTTATTTCATATATGTGTGGTGTATAGCCGGGGAATGATAATTTTCAAAAAGTGGCCTTGAATCTCAGCATATAATATCTCCAACATAGTACAGTGAAATGATTGTTTAGAGAAATGACAAGTCATTATAAATTGAAATATCCTTAACGAAATAAGCTATTTTTATAGCTGTTCCTCTGTCTCCTGCTTTTCTTCAGTGGCTTCTAGCTCAAACTAATGCCTCTGCCAAAGGGAACATATTTGGGGCAATAAATCCAGGTATCCTACAACACCATACTGTCAAATGTAGTAGAGTTTGTTGTATGAACAAACTAAGTTTGTTCTAGGTGACGCCAAAAGCAGTTGGAAACTATACAGTAGCAGACATGATTCAACATGGAAAACTGGTGTTGGTTACACAATCATTTCACTGAGATGGGCACAGTGGAGGGAGGGCTCTTATCAGTGACCCTTAGCTAGGAGTCTAGAAAACAGTTCTATAAGGATGGCCCTGGGAGACTGTGGGAAAGTAGTGTAGTGTAATGAAAAGAGCCTAGCTAGGTTCCTGATTAATGTCTTGACTGTGCTGTGTCAGCCATATGCCCTTCCTTGTGTGACTGTCTTACTTTCTCTAATTGTGATGGTTTGTATATGCTCAGCTCAGGGAGTGGCACTATTAGAAGGTGTGGCTCTGTTGGAGTAGGTGTGGCCCTCATTGGAGTAGGTGTGTCAATGTGGGTGTGGGCTTTAAGACCTTCATCCTAGCTGCTTGGAAACCAGTATTTTCCTGTCTGCCTTCAGATGAAGATGTAGAACTCTCTGCTCTTCCCTCGTCATGGCTGCCTGGACTCCACCCTGCTCCTGCCTCGATGATAATGGACTGAACCTCTGAACCTGTAAGCCAGCCCCAATTAAATGTTGTCCTTTATAAGACTTGTATTGGTCATGGTGTCTGTGCACAGCAGTAAATCCCTAAGACACTAAGTATCAATATGATACTAGGAAAGTACAACAAATGCCTTCATAAGTTACTGTAGCATACATAGTATCACCATACATGTTTACACAATGCCCAGGCCTTACTAAAGGGCTGATAGAAGGCATCTCATTATTAGGATTTTATGAAAACTATTCACATAGATGATGTGCCAGAGACTCCGTAGAAAATAATTTAAAGTTGAATAGTAAACATTCAGATGGCCTTCTATCCATCTTTTAAAGGTTATTTTGTTTTATTATGTGTATAAGTGTTTTGCCTGTATCTATGTATGTGTATCATGTGAGTGCCTGTGTCTGTCAGATGAGGGCATCAAGTCTCCCAGAATGAAAGTTCTGGATAATCATGAGGGTCCATGTTGGTGGTGGGACCAAGCCCTGGTCCTCTGCAAGAGCAACCAGTACTCTTAACCACCTAGCCTTCTTTCCTGCTCCTCCCATCCATTTCTATTAAAAAAAAAATTTTTTTTAAGACAGGGTCTCACTCTATATCTCTGGCCAGCCTGGAACTCACTATGCAGCCCAGGCTGACCTCAAATTCACAGAACTCTGCCTGTTTCTGCCTCCCAAGTGCTGAGCTAAAGGTGTGTACCACCATGGCTGGCCATTTCCGCTACTTTAACTTCAATCTCTCTCGCTACCTCCTTTCTTCTTCCTCTTCTTTCTAGATCATTCCTTGAGCTCCAGATCTTTCTGCTAGATCAGGCACAGCATGGTTCATCTCCCTCCAGTAGTGGGCCCTTAACTGGTATTGTTGTAAATGCTATTAATAACTATTAGTTATTAAGATGACCTGGTCAGCCCCCCCCCCGCCCCCAATAATCGAAACATAGTCCTATTGATTTATTTAATCAACTTTAGCACAATTCCTGGGCGATTGTCCATAGTTTAAGTTTCTATGCTAGGCTGGCTATTTCCCAGCTGTGCTCCACAAGTTACTTGCTATTTGCATTTCTCCTGGGCTGCAGTTTGTCCTCAGAATGCACTTTTCTCCCTCGGCCATGTTCTCCTGGCCTAATGGAGACCTCCTGTTCTCTCCGTCTTCTTTCTCCTTCTTTCTCTCATTCTCCCTCTACCTGAGACCCCCAGCCCAGTCCCTGAAGCACCGCCTACCTCCATTCTTTCCAGTAATTGGCTGTAGCCACTTTTATTTAACCAATCGCTTTAATTGGGGAGCAAGGTTTACACAGCAAAGGCCTGTGTACAGGAGAATTCACTCATCTGGGAGCAACCAGATCTTGGGGAACCCACAACAGCCTGGAGACAGCTTCTACCCATCTTCCCATTGCACCAGCCCCATCCCGTGTTTTATGAAGTGCGGTTTCTCTTCTCCAAAGCAGATTCTTTAAGCTTCCACCACACATACAGAGAATGAGCATGGAAGATCATACAGAGTCTGTCAAATGTTCTCTCCCCACCCCTCCCCCGGCCCCTTCTCCCTGTCCCTTCATCTTTCTTACCTTTTTGCTTCTAATTTAAGCTGTCCTAGTGCTGCAGAGGACATTTAAAAAAAGAGCTGTGTTACTCATCTATGTGGGACGTTATACATAATCCTTTTTTTAAAAAATTCTATTATTTATTTATTTATTTTGAGACAGCATCTCACTATGTATGATCTCCCGCTGACTTCCAACTGAGAGATTCACCTGCATCTGTCTTCTGAATGCTGAGATTAATGGCATACGCCGTAATGTCTGGTCCATATTTATAATTCCTCTCCCCCTTAATTTAGCAGACTTGAACCACACTCTAAATTCACCAAGAATTTATGATGCATGAAGGACGGGTTTAGTAGAAAAGTGTCAGGGAAGCAGTGGAAAACAAGTTTAACACTATCGCCCTGTCTCCAGTGCCCTCTGGCTTCATCAGGCTGAGAGTACAAAAGGAGAGAAAGGTCATTTATTCCCCTGCCCCTCCCTGCTGGCCGCCTTTGTGTTCCTCTAGTGTGGCCACAGTTCCCCACTGGCTGAACTCACACCCCTAAAAATAGTCCCTTCACCAACTCCTATTCCATTTCCCTTCTGAGTATGCCGTCACTTCCTGCCTGAGACTCCTGCTTAATTCACTAGAGAGATCGTTCTCAAGGAAAAGGATAAGAATTAAGAACATGCAGAAATAAATGACCATGTGTCAAAACTTTTATTTACTCACAAATTAAAGGAGAGCACTAGAAAACAACAAACTGTAGGGCCAATCCAAAGACTTAAGATAAAGTCAATGGGTTCGGTCCCCAGCTCCGGAAAAAAAAAAAGAAAAAGAAAAAGAAAAGTCAAACAACAGATAATACAGGAAAACTTGCGGAAGCTGTACAATTGGCTTTTGCTGGGAAGCAGCAAGGGTGGTCCCTCCGCCAACAGCGCGATTTGCTGTATGTTTGTCTACAGTTTACAGAGTTGTGTAACTGTTTGAAGACAGTCAAGTCTCTGGGACCTTTTGCCTTATAGGATATCTAGCATTTCACCCCTGCACTCTCCTTTACAGGAAAACCCAGAGTGCATGGTGATCAGGATTTGTTTTAGGGGAAACGTTATTTTTGTTTTATTTTGTTTTGTTTTTGAGACAAGAGTCTCACTATGTGGTCCAACTGTCCTGGCTTTCACTTTGTAGACCAGGCTGGCCTCCAACTCACCGAGATTCACCTGCTCCAGCTGGGATTAAAAACAAGGACTTCTAAACACCTGGCTTTGGAAACAATGTTCTTTATTTGGAGAAAGTACTTTGAAGCAGGAGGGGAGATTCCTAACCCCTATCCCCCACTGCTTCCGGCATACAAACTGCAAGTCTACAGAAAGCCAGCCCCGAGAAGAATCCACTTCTCTAAGCAAAGGGGAACAAAGGAAGACAAAGGTCAGCAGATGGGCCGTTCTGTAGTGTGCAGTCCTTTTGTTTTGGTTTTAGAGACACCTTCTATGTAACCTTGGCTGACCTGGAACTAGATGTGTAAACCACTACCCAGGACTATGAGCAGTCCTTTAATGTCCATATTGAGTAGTTTAAAAATAAATCAGTTGTTGAAACTAGATCTTTTATGCCTTCATAGATATTGAGAAGAAAAAAGATGAATTAACCCCTAAGAATTGGAGCCATTAGGGACAAACATGCACATGAGTCTAAGTGTAGGGAGGCAGAGGGATAATAAGAATTTACAGCTGGTCATAGACACTGTGGACTCTGAATTTAGACACTGGGATTGGTACTGGGAAGAGATGATTTGCGGGGCAAGCACAACACTCAGTACTGGTCCTTGCTGTCAACTTTGATGAATCCGCAGGATCCACTTCGTGAAAGGAGACAACTGACCCCTGAGAGTTATCCTCCGGCCCTTCTCACGTGTGTTGCATGTGCGCCTGCATGTGTGCACACACACACACGCACACACACAAATAAAAAGGTAAATAAGTAAATACATTCAATTTAAAAAATAAAAACGAATACGCTGTAAGGTTGGGCACATTGCAAATGTAAAACTTGAGCTGGTAACAATTATGTATTGGACAGCTCCATTAAACACGCGGCTCCAGGCTCCAAAAAAAGACAGAAAGCAAGAAGATATTGATTAACGTGGAATACCGCCCTATTCGGTTAATTCCAGGGGGGAGTCTCTAGCTAAAGGTTAATTGGTAGTTATTTTTCTGGACCAGGCCTACCCTTTGTCTTGCTGTTTATCCTGGGTTGGGTTTTGGTTGGCTGATGGATGGACTTAGGGCTTCCATTGCAATGTGGGGAGGAAAGGGCTTATTTCAGCTTTCACATCTGCATCACAGTGCATCGCGAGGGGAGCTGATACAGAGGCCATTAGAAGGGTGCGGCTTACTGGCTTGTTCCTCATGAATTGCTCAGCCTATTTTCCCTATATCACCAGCCCACGGGCGGTAATGCCCCCAGTGAGCTGGCCCCTCCCACATTAACCATCAGTTCCAGGGGATCTGACACCGTCACACAGATACCCATGCAGGCAAAAACAACAATGCACATGACATAAAAAGGAATTTTAAAAATGCTTTACTGTGGGGTTGGGGATTTAGCTCAGTGGTAGAGCACTTGCCTAGCAAGCGCAAGGCCCTGGGTTCGGTCCCCAGCTCCGAAAAAAAGAAAAGAAAAAAAAAATGCTTTACTGTAATTGTCTGGAAGGTAGGTTAGACAAAGATGGGAAAACCTCTGCTTCAGGCCTCTCTCAGATGCTGGCTAAGGACACTGTGTAGATTTAGAGTGGGTAGAAGTTGGGAGGTCTGTTCCTGTGTTCCAAAAAGATTGGAATTAGTCACTGGATATCATATTACACTTGGAGGTGGAAATTAAGTAGCTATTTGGGGGGGCTAAAAAAATAGCTCAATAATCAGAAGGGTAGCAGGCTGGTGAGGGGACTTGGGGGGAGGGGGTGCCTGCCCTTAATCCCAGCCAGGGCTACACAGAAAAATCCTGTCTTGAAAACAAAGAAACAAAACAAAACCTCAAGGTCTTTGGCTCTGGACCTGCAATTTCCACCCTCTCCCATCACTGTAGTTCAAACCAATCAACTTTTGTAGAGTGCTTTAACGAGGGCGGGGTGGGGGGCGGCATTTCTTTTTCAGGGGGGATTTAATTAACAGCAGTGAGATCCCATCTCAAAAATACCAAAATAATTTAATAAAAAAAAGGCCCTGGGTTCGGTCCCCAGTCCAAAAAAAAAAAAGAACCAAAAAAAAAAAAAAAAAAAAAAAACAAAATAATAATAAAAAAAAAATCCAAAAAATATATGAAGTTTATCCTGAGCCACTAAGATTGCCCATGGCCTAAGAATTTGAGTTCACCTTACCTTTGATACAGAAGTAGCCCTGGAGGCCACTGTAAATGGACCTCACCTCCTGTTTTCCTGGTGAAACTAGAAAGGGAAGCTCTACTACAATTGCCCTTTATACTATAGGAAAAAAAAAAAAAAAAAAAAAAAGGAAGTACTAGGGCTTTGTTGAGGCTAAGGAAGGGAAGGCTACCTGGTAAAATGGAAATCTTAGTTCTACCTCTTGCCCTGGGTAGAGACATGACATACTACTGTCTCCTTTAAGAGTTAATTCAGGGGGTTGGGGATTTAGCTCAGTGGTAGAGCGCTTGCCTAGCAAACGCAAGGCCCTGGGTTCGGTCCCCAGCTCCGAAAAAAAGGGAAAAAAAAAAAAAAAAAAGAGTTAATTCAGTGGTGCCTCTCTATTACCTGGTCAATAGTCAGACCCCATAGGAAGGCTGATTCACCTGAAGACAGCTAAGGAGATGGAAAAAAGGAAAAAAAAAATCCCCTTAGGGAGTGTACTGGCTAGGTCTGTGTGTCAACTTGACACAAGCGGGAGTTATCACAGAGAAAGGAGCCTCCCTTGAGGAAATGCCTCCATGAGACCCAGCTGTAAGGCATTTTCTCAACTAGTGATCAAGGGGGTAGGGTTCTTTGTAAGTGCTGCTATCCCTGGGCTGGTGGTCTTGGGTTCTATCAGAGAGCAAGCTAAGCAAGCCAGGGGAAGCAAGCCAGTAAGTAACATCCCTCCACGGCCTCTGCATCAGCTCCTGCTTCCTGATCTTGAGTTCCAGTCCTGACTTCCTTTGATGCTGAATAGCAATGTGGAAGTGTAAGCTAAATAAATCCTTTCCTCCCCAACTTGCTTCTTGGTCATGATGTTTGTGCAGGAATAGAAGCCCTGACTAAGACAGGGAGGTAGTGTACTCATACTTTGAAGACGCTCCTCCCGTGAGGCAGCTGCTTCCAGAGCTTCTGCCATATGGCACTGCTGAGCCTGCCTGCTTTTCCTCACTCTAACTCAAAAGCCATAACTTTTCATTTTCCTTTTCATTTCTTCTTCGGATACTGACCAAATGCCTAAGCATGCTATCCCTGCTGCTCTGGGCGTCCTACTTCTGCTCAATCACCTCACTCTCCTTTCAACACACAACTGTTTGCCAACCTCCATGGTGAACCTGCCTGCTCTCTCAGACCTTAACTCAGAAGGCGCGGCCTTTTCCCTTCCTGTGTCTCACAGCGTCGGGGTGAAATCTACTGAGGTCTGAATTACCTAGCATGTAGGACTAGAATGTTTCTCCACGGGGTCAAAAAAAAATCTGCAGAGTTATGAATTATGAAAGAGTGTAAGGCTAGAATATGCTTCCCCATAAAATGATAGAGTGTTGAATGGAAGAAAGTGATGCACCATCCATGTATTTGCCTAAGGAGGAACGGATCTCAAAGCCATGGCTCCCTTCGCCTTCTCCAAGGGAGAACAAAGGTATGAACATAAAACACAACTTTGACCCAAAGGGAGCAAGAGTTTGTTTATTCTGAGCCAACTATGAGCTTTCAAGGTCTAGAACATGGATTTACCGTGCCCCGAGTAAAGTACTCCTCTGTGACAGCCGCTATATAAAATTTCATAGTTCTAGGACAAAAGAAAGCCATAAATCAGTGTACTTACTGAGTGTGTTAATGAGCACTTCGGACAAGAGGGCCAGAGCAGAGTAGAAAAATCTCAGATTGCAAGAGATAGTTTTCTAAGGTGGTGGAGGCTAGAGGCTAAATGTAATAACAGGTTCCAAAGTTTTGCCAATGTCCTGTAAGGTCATACAGGGCACCCTGGGCATATACGGGACCTCCTGGTCCTGGGGTATATTAGAAAGCAGACTGAGCAAGCCTTTACTGATTTACTCGGCATTTCCCCATGGCCTCTGCTTCAGTTCCTATCTCCAGATCCTGCCTTGCTTAAATTTGCCTTGGCTTCCCTCAGCAATAGACTATGATGAGGTCATGTAAGCCATGTTAAGTCTTTCCATCCCAAAGTTGCTGCTGATCATAGTGTTTATAATAGCAACAAAAGGCGAACTGGGGGGAGGGGTCAAGGAAGACACGGACGTAAAGGTTGGGTTTCCATCTGAGGCCACACATATGTGAATAAAGACTCTCGCTCAGGGTAACTGGCTCGGTCTGCCACATCCCAAGTCTCCACATTCTAGCCCTTAATCAGCATACGGAGTCTTCCTGTCTTACCAGCTTGGAGGCGTTCCCCGGGGGTTCTGTTCACAAGCTTTACTAACTGGACTTTCTCTGTTTCTCATTTGCTCTGCACAATTGCTACCTCCAGACTCAAAGCCTTTTTCCTATTCTTCTGAAAAAATTTACTGCTTCTTGTTGTTAATACGCTGTTACATGTCCTTGAGAATGCCAGTTTTCTGTCCAACTTTCATTTTCTGTATTGCAAGTACCATGGTGTGTGTGTGTGTATACAAGTGAAACTGCAGTTCATTTCTCACATATACATATGGAATATACATTCTAATAAGTTTGGTTTTTTTCCCTTACTAGTCTACCTTTTTAATCAGGAGTCTATCCATTCCAACCCAATCACTCAGGAGTATTTTGTCTTACCTATTCATTTATTATATATGAGTACACTGTATCTGTCTTCAGACACACCAGAAGAGGGCATCGGATCTCTTTATAGATGTTTGTGAGCCACCATGTGGTTGCTGGGAATTGAACTCAGGACCTCTGTAAGAGCAGTCGGGTGCTCTTAACCGCTGAGCCATCTCTCCAGCCCCTGTATTTTGTCTTATCTATACTATCCAAGTTCAAGTTGGACCCAGTGCGGTGTGTGCTTATAATCTCAGCTCTCAGGGGTCCAACGATCACAAACTCAATGCTAGTCTGGCTTATATAATCAGTTTATGACCAGCCTGAATTACAGTCTGACTGTGTCTCAAAAAGAAACAGCAGCAACAAGAAAGAAAACCACAGACACTCGCAAACCCTTAAGCTTTTGGCCATGTAAACGCTCTTGTCCATCCAATGTTTTGTTTGCAAGGATGTTAATTTCCTCCCTTTCATTAAGCTCTTTATTAATTACTTTGCTCATTGCTGTGGCCATACCTGACAGGTTTCTGACAGTCACAGGCCACCATGGCCACCAGGGCATCAGAGGCAAGATGCAGTGGCTGAGTTTGAAGCAGTGACAACATACAGTAGCAGCTTCCGCACACGGTGGCAGACAGAAACAATGGGCAGATATAATCACCCGGGCATGTCCCAAGTGGAGCCAGGCTCCACATCCTCAAGTTTTCACAACCCTTGGAACGGCATCAGCAGCTGAAGGCCAAGTATCCAGACACACCAGCTCAGAGCACTGTGTGTGTGCGTTCAAACAGTAACAGTCCCTAGCTGCTTATTTCTGTAATTCACAGGAACTTCCTTAGGCCGTGCTATTAAGACAGAGCAAAGAGACCCAATGTTTAAAGGTCCTTGACTCGGGGTTAAGTGTCAGGAGTGCTAGCTGCTCATCCAGAGGACCCAGCACCCACATCGGGTGAGGGAACGCTATTTAGGAGACGCTGTCCTCTAGCCTCAAGAGGGCACTCCTGTGATAGACTCTCACAAAAACACATTCATAAAAACTAAACCTTAAAGAGTACTTTCAATATAAAAGGATTCTTTGAAAGACTTTATACGTGTATGAATGTCTTGTCTGCATGTATGTATGTGTGTTACATTGTCTGACGCCCTCAGAGGCCATGCTAAGATCTCCTGGAACTAGAGTTATAAGTGGTTATGAGCCACTATATAGATTCTAGACAACCAAACCTGGGTCCTCTACAAGAACAGCAGGTGTTCTTAGCCACTGATCATCTCTCTAGTCCATTAAAGAAAAGGAAACTCAACAAGCATGCAAAAAAATATTTTTTTGTACATTTCTATTCAGAAAAAAGAAAGCAGGAAGGATCAGCTGTGGCAACCCAGCATGCCTGCTCAATTATCCTGGCCCACTGACATTAATGCGTACCCCACACCCTAGCCCAGACCCACATTATAGCCATTCTCCCAACGGCAAAGTCAATGCTGATATTTAAGCTCCCAGTGACAGGTACATTAAAGAGGCTCAATTACATTTTTTTTTTTTTTTAGATTTTTTTTTTCCCTTATGTTGCTCAGGATGGCCTTGAATTCCCAGACTAAAGAGAGCCTCTTGCCTCAGCCTCTTAGGGAGCTGGGATTAAAGTCATGGACCACCACACTGGCTCAAGTGTAATTTTAACTAGAGGAGGGCACTTGGGTTTTTGAGTTGTAATTGACAACACTCAACAGTAAATCGTGGGTTGATAATGAGAAGACAGAAGGTTTTAGATATAAAAAGTTAGCAGTGTTTCCCCATCTGAAAAGGGATGCCCTCCCTTGCTCTCTTCCTACGTAAACGTTTTAACTCTGCACCATAAAAAGTGCTAAGTAAAAATTAGGTCATGTTAATAAGCACGTCCAAAGGGTTGCCCTTCCTCCCTGTTAAGTACTGCTGAAAGGAATTCTCTATTTTATAGATGGAGGAACAAGAGCCCAGACCTGACTACACCCCCACAGGGTCACGTTAAAGAGGTGAAGCTGACTTGCCCCAGCTCTGTGCTCTTAGCTAACACCACTTGTCTGCATTGAGGATGGCATCTCTAGCTGCTTAGCCAGGTACAGAAAGAAGTTACCACAAACGAGAGGCACTTTTATTCCATGGGCAGAAGACCGACTACACACAGGCCACTTGGTGATCTTTAAGGCAGTCTTCACTGTGGCTGAACTTAGAATGGATTACTCTTAGGGCAAGTTTAAGATTCATCCAGAAACAGGACTTGGGAGATGGCTCAGTGGTTAAGAGCACTGACGGCTCTCCCAGAGGTCCTGAGTTCAATTCCCAGCAACCACATGGTGGCTCCCAACTATCTGTAACGGGATCTGATGCCCTCTTCTGCTGTGTCTAAAGACAGTGACAGTGTACACACATATTTGAGATAAATAAATTTAAAAAGTTTTTAAAAAAGATTCATCCAGAAATTGTGAGCCCACAATTCAACTGTCATTGTCTTCACTCAAGCTTTTAGTTCTACTAATTTAGGAAGGTGGAGACAGGGTGATCATCAGTTCATGTCACCATGAGCTACCTAGTAAAGTCAATGCCAACCTGGCTCTGTGAGACCCTGTCTCAAAACACAAACAAAACAGTTCTCCTAATCTTATTAATGCTATATCTTTTGAGACAAGGTCTTCCTATGTAGCCCTGGCTTGTTTGGAATTTTTAAATAGTTGAGTTTGGCCTGGGACTCAATAGACCCACCTGAGTGCTGAGATTAAAGGAGTGTCACCGTATCTGGCTAATACCACCCATCTCAGTGTCAGGAGAAAAAAAAAACCTCTTTAAATTTAGGAGTTGAGGCCAGACCAGGCTACATAGTTTGATCACCAGAAAAATAGGTATGGGGGTGGGTAATAAAGAATTTAAAAAGGTCCTTTAGAAAGGCCAGAGCCAGAATGTTATTTATATGTTTCCAAGAACCAAATTTAACATTCATGTGTGTATGTGTGTATATACATACGTGTGTGTATATGTACACACACACACACACACACACACACGTACAAACTTCCAGCTGGCAAATGATGAACCTTAATAGAACACCCACCTCAATCTAATTATTGGTGAATTGAACACTTACCTGCCAGGCTCTAATGTAACAAAAGCAGCACATTCTGATCCTATAGGTGAGGACTTGGGGCAGATGTTCCAGATGGATAGAGAAACTGTTTCCTCCCCCGGCAGAGGACTAAGATGCATCAGGCCAGGGCAGCAAGAGGAGGCACTTAAGCTTTGTTCACGGCTACAAAATTACACTTGACTCCTCCACTCCTGAGTAATCACTGTGCTCTGCCGTGCCCTTCAAGCGAGCGCCTGGCCTGCAGAGGCGCTAGGCTGGACCCGGCTTTCTCCATCTGGGCTTTTCAGTTTGGTTTCATTTAAAAGCTTATGTTCGGAGTACTTAGCCATGGATCCATCCCCTCATGAATTTTCCTCTAGATGAGGTCTGTGGCCAACACCCCTACAGAGTTGGCCTCAGATCCTAATCAGGGGCACCCCCTACAAATAAACAATTGTTTTTAAGGGGCCAGCAGCCCATAGAGGAAGTGTGGGATCTGTTCTAGCACTCCTATCATGTGGCTCATGCCAACTGTAACTCCACACACACACACACACACACACACACACACACACACACACACACACAACAATAAAATTAAGGGGGTGGGGGTGGAGCCAGATGGCATAGGGGTAAAGGTGCTTGGCCCCAAGCCTGATTACCTCAGTTTCTGGGGACCACGTGGTAGAACTCCTGCCACTTCTTCACACTGGTGCTGTGGCATACACATGACCCCTCACGTATATACAGACATACAACTAAATAAACGTAAGAAATTAAATTCGCAAAGGGGAACTCCTACATTCAGGCATCTAGATCAGCCATCTCCACCCCCACCCCTGGGGAGGCATTAGCAGACACCAAAGTAGGCTTTTTGTATCTGACCATAATCAGGACTGGAGGGAAGGATAGCCTCCTACTAGCTTTTGGAAGCCACCTCTGACATTCGTTAAGTCTAGTCTCAACTCTCTGAACGCTGTTTCTTCGTCCCAACCCCCTTCCACCCCTCCCCCTACCTCCCCGCTGGCGACCCTTTGGTCTTCAGGAACTGCCTTTAGATTATTTTTTATGCTGCATGGGTAATTTGTCATCCTAGTCCTGAGAACACATTAGCCAGGACCTCACCATTTCACTCTTCCTTTAAAACCCCACTCTCTCTCAATTCCCCACTCTCTCCTCCTACTGTCCTTCAGTGGGTGTCCCATTAAGACATTTCCTTAAGAAGGCTGATCTTAGTCCTGCTTTCCTGATCTGGAGAGAGTTGAAAGCACCTCCCACCCACATTCTCCTCACATTCTGGAATATTAATACTTAGCCACAGGGCAAAGCATAAACCATGGCTGTGTGTGACCCCTGACATTTGGGGCAAGCAATTTGTGACAGGAATAAAGCATCCCTGCTTGCAACATTTCCTTTATGAATCCCTCTGTGGCAGAGACCCCTGAAATACCACCATTGTTCATGGGCATTCCTGTGTGACTTCTGGCAGCAGAACTTCTGTTCCATGTCACCTGTATCAAACTTTTAGAGAAAGCACAACTAAGGGTGGACTCAATGACTGTGATGGCTGCCTGTTGCTGTAGTAGTTAAGTATGGAATAGCCACAGAATGGATATGTGAATTGAAGCTATGAAAAGACACTGACCTAAGTCATTCGGGGTACCAGTGACATGTTTCATTGGGCAGCAGTACCTGTTTGTTTTCAAAGAACCAAGAAGGGCAAGACTCAATATGTAACAATGGTTACAGAAAAGTTACTCAATGTAGCAGGCACACAACATGTGCCAGATGGGAAATGTATTTGTGTCAGAGTGTGCTACATTGTCTAGACACTACCTACGCACTTAATTTTCTTATGATTTGATAATCTAGCTAGAGAAGTTATAGAAAACTGATTAATTCTAAATGAAATGGCCTACTGAAGAGAAGTATTTTCTGACGGGTGGATTCTGTCACAAACCAGGTATTAACCTAATATCCCATCCTAGCTGGATTAGTCTCATGTAGTCTCACAGTCTCCATGTAGAAGCAACTTGGCTATACGAATCTTCATTTTTTAAGCCACAGTATCACTGCAAAAGCAAACAACAGGGCTGGAGAGATGGCTCAGCGCTTAAGAGCACTGACTGCTCTTCCTGAGGTCCTGAGTTCAATTCCCAGCAACCACATGGTGGCTCACAGCCATCTGTAATGGGATCTGATGCCCTCTTCTGGTGTGTCTGAAGACAGCGACAGTGCACTCATATGAATAAAATAAAAAAAAAAAAAAAAAAAAAGCAAACAACAAAAACCTTACCGTGTTTGAGTCTTTGAAGCAGAGTATCAATGAAAAGAGACGGTTCCCATTTTCTAGGTATTGTGAATAAACCACCTGTAAGACTATATTTCTATGTCTTCTTTAAAAAAAATGCTCACCTATTGCCAGCAGGTAAATAAGAGATTCAAAAGAAGATTAAATACAAACAAACAAAAAAACCGCGACATCTTCAAACAACTCAGGAGGCCAGTAAGACGGCTCAGTAGGTCCTGCCACCAAGCCCAAGGACCCAAGCTTGAAGTTGGGTAGCACATGGAGAGAAAGAGCCAACTCCCAAAAGCTGTTCTCTGACCTCAGCATGTGCTCTGTGCCCACACAAGTGTACGCACTAGAATAAATAAAAGGAAAACCCTTTAACCACATTTACACTGTATCACTTTAGGTTTCTTTCGCTGCTCGGAAAGTATATGGGACGCTGAACAAACATTGAAAGCTTTACTTTGGCTGCTGAAATACAAAGAAAGGTAACTCGGGTTGTCATGTATCATCTTAGATTGTGGTTTCACATACATAGTGCTGTGTTAACAAGCGATGAGCACTTTCATAAAAAAAATTTATTTCACACTTTTATACAAATATCCACAGGTGTTTTCTAATTATGAAATAATTTTACAATGCTAGTTAGTATAAAAACCTATCAAATGCAAACAGACCAGTGACTTGACTTGAGATGACATTTTAAACAACTCTAAACTCAAAACAGCACAACATTCTTGTTTCCTTGTTGTTGAACTCCCTCCTAACCCTTACCAGGACATTCATTTTTTTATAACAAAGGTCTACAAACACTGTCAAGATATCAGCTTCCTGGCTGTGTCCTTTAAAGCCAGTGTGCTAGGCTCCAAGATACCCAAGCAAGAAACTGACACTTTACACACTACTAGAACCTGTGGTAGAGAACTTTTGTAAACAAGGCATCATTTGTAAGACCATTTTTTGAGTGAAAAAAGCAGAAGTAGGACCAGAATGAAAGTCTTTAATATCTTAAGGTTGTAATGTTTTATGAAAGAAAAAAAAAAAAAAAGAATTAAAACTCAAAGCAACGGTGGCACATTTAGCAATGTTTTGTTCTTTTAAAAGATGGAGAAGTGGCTGGGATCTAGCTTGGTCGCCGCAGAGTGCTGGCCTGGCATGCACAAAGCCTGGGGTTCAGTCCCAAGCACAAACCTGCAATCACAGCCCTGGGGTGGGGAGGCATGGGGATCGGAAGTTCAAAACTATCCCAAGCCACATAAGGAGTTCAAGGCCAGCCTGGGTTACTTGAGACCAAGTTTTAAAATAAGATAGAGAATTGCTTATCCAAACCAATTAACACCAGCTCGCGGTTGCCTTCCATATAACTTAATGATTGTAAAGCACAATTTAAAAAAAGTTTTGATAATATATTCAATCTCTGTTGACTATATATAAAAAAAATAATTGTTTTCCCCCTCCTATCAACCAAGGCGGGCCCAGGCATGCTAGGCAAGCACGTTAGCTATGAGCTAAACCTCCTGCTCCAGGCCTAAAAGTCTTATCGTAGTAGTCACAAGTCACCTGGAGGAATTTAGATTCGGTGAACGATTAGGAAAAAAAGCAAACATGGGGCTTGCTGGTTGAATGGGTCCAATGATATTTAAGAAGCTAGGTGCCGTGCGTGGCATTCCGTCTGTCTGGTACAGCTGTTTTGGCGACAGATGCTCTTCAGTAGTCTCACACTGGATTGGTCTGGATCCACATGGGTACTCGCGTCAGGTCCTGAATACACAGTGTTGGCAGCATTGAGCACACAGACCCTAGAGTTCAGTGAGCACGCTCACCTCTAAGAGTTGTGAAAGTTACAGCACGAAGTTCAGAAGTTCCACACAGGGCTCAAAACCATACACCCAACGCTGGGGAAGGACGAAACGTCTTACAGTCAACCCCCCCTTCGTCAGACTTTCTGGGTTGGGGGGAGGGCCTGCCAGAAAGGAGATGGTATCATTTACAGGTGAGTTTAAGTTATTCAAACAACCCTTGCATGTCAATAAAGAACTTTTTCTTTTTGCAGTAAATAATTAAGGTCAGAACAAAAAAACGACCTCCCAGGTTCTCTTCTCATTGCTTAAACCAACCTGAAGCATCTTTGGCCTACTAGTCAACAGCAAGATGGCTTGAAGAAAAAATAAATATCATATACAAACAAATGTAACTAGCATTCAAGTCTGTCGAACCTGTGCCTTAGTGACAAGGGAGACAGGAACCTGTGTGCATTTGGCATCAGCAAGGGTCCTCACTTCTAGGAAATGGAGAGAGAAGGCCAAAGGGTAACACCACCTTCTACTGCATATTTAATTTAAGACAGAACTTTCAATAGAGGCAAAGCTATCCATTGGCAGAGTCTTGAGCCAAGGGACATCATCTTGCAGGGTCTCCAGTCTTATGAGAAGGATGCTGTGGGAGCAGGCTGGGATGGCCACTCTGTTAGCACAGATGATGGTGGGGAGAGAACGTCCCGGGAATGCAGATGGGCAGGCCCTGCCCCAGCATGTGGAAATCAGCCACATCAAAAACCAAGGCAATCCGGAAAGTTAAATTAAGGCAGTTAAAGAAAAATCCACTCTACTAGTCTTAAACTTGGGCTGTGCAAAACAGGAGCCTGAGGTGTAACAATATCCACAGTTGAAACTGTAGGTCCGTCCTGGGTGTGGTCAGTCTCATATACGGGGCGCTGAGCAGGCTTTGAAGTCACCTGGATTTCTGAGCTGGGAAAAATAAGGGGGGCTTTGGGCAGTGAGGCTTTCTTTCCTACACCCTCCTCTATGAGTAACTTTCGTTTTCATTCCACTTCGGGGGCCACTTTTTTTCGGGGTTATCAGTGTGTTTCTCGTCGTTGATCTCTCGCTCTTCTTTCCGAATCCGCACCGCGTGGTATCGGGGAACACTGTCATCGTACCTAGAGCGCTTAAAGAATCCACACTGGGAGGGGGTGGGGGTGGGGGCAGAAAAAAACGAGACGGAAGTTAGTTAATCTGAACACCGGGTGCACTACAGCAGAACGTGTAAGCACTCGTGCAGCTAGGTCTACCTCCCGAGTGCTCAGAAAAGACACTGTTTCCTTTAAATAAAAGAAAGTAGCCAGTGGGATAAGCAGGGAGAATGGATGTGGACCTGGCAGAACAGCTTCCGCTCTAATTCTTGACTAGCAATTTAAGCATTTTGTGAAACAGTGCTTTAAGAGGGAAAATAAAACCCACCCTATAAGTAAAAGATCAAAATTTCCTATCACTAGATTGTTATAAAACATCTTGTATTTGTGTGGAAGAAACTGGACCTTGCGGTGTAGCCAAGGTCTGCCTCAAACTCATCATCCTCCCAGTCTGAAGCTCCCCTCGATATTAGGCCTGTGCATACCATGATCAGTCTAAGGGCATCCCTCTAAGGGTGTGAAGAAAAAATTACTTTCTATTTCTCGCCCATGAATAAACTGTACATCAGATCACAAGTAATTTTACAAACACTATTTGGTATGCCACGTTCTAACAGGTCCCTTTAAGACGAGTCTCTCTTCCCTGGGCTTTACATCCTGTGCCACCAGGTAGACTCACACTGCCGTGGTTCCAATTTAGCAGTTTTGTTAATGAGTTACAAAGTAATTGTGTTGTATAGTAACATCATGAATCAGTCAGTCATGAATCTCATGGGACTCAAGGACAGCATCACCACACTGAATTGTAGAGCACTCCCCAGTTTCTCCTCTTCCTTTAAAAACAGGAAGGAAAGAAAGGGGGGCGGACTTTTGAAAGGGAGGGGAAGTAAAGAAGCCAAATTATTAAAACTTATTTACTTAAAAAAAAAAAAAAACTAAACCAAAGTGCATTTTAAAAATATGCCTAAAATTTTTGAAGCGGATTTTTAAAACTTATAAACAAGAATTTACATTTTTTTCTTTTTTAAAGGAGTCTATTCAAATTTAAAAATGCAGTTCAGAAGTGGGATCTATGTAGAATGCTCAGTTAATGTCCTTATTTTGTGACAGCAACACGAATATTGTAAGTATATTGGAGAATGTTGTGTTATAAAATTGCCACAAGGCAAGGCAAAAATCACAATTCCAAGAGTTTTGTTTAGGCCATTTCTCTATGGTCTCATTTGTAATTCAATGCAGAAAAAGCCAATATACTTATTATAAAATATGACTATTGTCTGTCCCATTTAAAAACAGAAGGAAACACAGTTGGAAATGTGAAATCAAAATGGCCACGTTGGGATCACTGGGTCAATGCCACGGAAAGGAACTGTAGCAACAACTGAAATCCCTCTTGCCCATAGAAAAGAAAGGGGAACTGCCAACAATTCCTGTTTCCATGGGTTTAACAAATCAAAGGAGAAAAATATGAACTTAAAATCAGCTGAGAGCCAAGGTGGAATAAAGGGGCTATGCATGTGAAACCCAGTCAAACGCCATTACAACATGTCGAAATAGAAACCACCCTGGCACTTGGGTGTTGGAATTTTTTTGCCTGCTGATGATGGTCACTTGGGCAAAGGGCCACGTCCTGAAATACTCAAGAAGCCCATGTGCCGACAATGACTTTGTTGTAATGGCTTTGGCCCAGAAGAGATAGAGAGGAAAAGGAAGACACATACTTAGCAGCGCAGGACCACGTCCAAGTCGCAGTAAAAAGCACCCCAAGCCTGGAGCAAGGATGACAACGAAGACAGAAGAAGAGAGCCTCTTCCCAGGAGACACACAAGCTCTCCCACATGCAGCAGGCTAAGCAGGCAGTGGACAAAGCCTCTGTCCCTGGGAAGTTCCAAGACGAACAAGAAATCTGGGCCGATTTCTCATGCGCTTTTGAAAATTCCGAGCGGGACACGACGTTAGGAACACATGGCTGGCAAACTGGCTGGCAACGACTCTCTTAAAAACCTAATCAGACAAGCCAGCGTGGCTGCCTTCATAGCTGGGGTGTTGTTCAACAAGAGCACAAAATAACTCACCTGCCACAGAAGACTCTTTGTGCAACAACAACAACAAAACAACCACAACTGAGCTCTCAAGTAAAAATAATATAAATAAATAAATAAATAAATAAATAAATAAAATAAAATAAATCCAAGCAAGGCAAGACACTTGGAAACAACTGTTAATGGGACAGACACAGCAAAAGCTGTCATTCTTAAGTTAGCCACCACAACCACAGCAGGTCCCACAGCTAGCGATGAAAAACATTGATCAATTACCAATTAGGGAAGTAGATCAATACTATGCATCGGAAGTAAGCCTCTCTTTATCAGACGGCTGAGTGTGGATCTCAGCCTTGTGGTAGGTGGCATCGTAATGATCTTTCTTATTTCTCTTGAAGAAACCACACTACAAGGAAGCAAGGCATTTAGTCAATTTTACAGCTTTGGGTTTGAAAGCTAAAGAAAAGAGCACCTCAGACTTTAACCTAAGGGAACAGCCACTTCGCCGTCACCCTGTGCCAGCATTTAACAGTGTCTGTCACTCGGTGTTCCTACATAAAGACGACACACACTGACTAATTGGCTTTTCTATTTACAGCAGAAATCTTAGGGTCATCCTAAAAGGAAAAAAATACATGCACATCTGGCTGGAACTTCAGGTGATTTTTTTTCCTAGCAGGATGGACTCTAAAACGTCAGAACAGTCACGTCTGCAGTCTAGTGAGACGAACGACGGGAAACAAAGCCCGTAAGATTCAGTAAAGCCAAAATAAAACATAAATACGGTGTGTTTATCTGCTTCTGCAGTTAAATTTTATGGAACAACACTGTCTGCTGGGTACCTCTGGACCAACTGCTAGTGTGAATCACAGAATAAATTCCAACGGAAGAGTAACTGCTGTCATTTCCCCTGGATTCTGAACCACCATGCAACCCTTAAGCATGAGGAACTCATGGTCCTCCGTTTAGGTCACTCTAGATGAGCATAAAAGTGTGATTCCACTCTCTGCTCTTGCTCCCTTCATTCAACAGTGGGGAATTTTCCTATTCACTTTCATCGGTTTCACAGGCTGTGGAGCTAACTTTTGAAATACAACTCGGTCAGTGTGGTGGTTTGAATATGCCTGGCCCAGCGAATGGAAATAATTAGGAGGTGTGGCCCTGTAGGAATAGGTGTGACACAGTGAGGGTAGGCTTGGAGACCCTCTTCCTAGCTGCCTGGAAGCCAGTCTTCCTCTAGTAGCCTTCAGAACAAGATGAATAACTCTCAGCCCCCCCTGCACCCTGCCTGCCTGGATGCTGTCGTGCTTGATGATAATGGACTGAACCTCTGAACCTGTAAGCCAGCCCCAATTAAATGCTGTCCTTAAAAGAGCTGCCTTGATTGTGGTGTCTCTTCACAGCGGCAAAATCCTAACTAATACAGCTAAATAAATCTCCTGGCGAAATTGTGCCTCCCAGTCTAGCAACTCATAAAGGAAAAAAAAAATCTACATCTGCCTATTGCAAGGTGGGAGCTACCGACTGTACATGGTTACTCAAGCTGAGACAAATTTAAATTGAAAATGCAGCTCTTCCACTGCACCAGGCAAAGGTGACTCCTGGCGATCACGGGATGCTGCCGCTCTAGGACAATTCCACATTACAGATCGCTGTACTGGGATACGGTGACTTAGCCTATCTCCTGTGTACTTGTGGCTGTGGCTGTCAGGGTGATACATAGCGAACACACGTTGTAGTCACAAGAACTAGTAAATAGGGCAGGAAGAAAAGTAAACCAGAATGAAGATTCGTTTCTTTTTTCTTTTTTTTTTTTTTTTGACAGGGTTTCTCTGTGTAGCCCTGGCAGCCCTGGAACTCTCTGTAGACCAGTGGGCCTTGAACTCAGAGATCCGACTGCCTGTCTCCCCAGTGCAGGGATTAAAGGCATGTGCCACCAGTGCCAGGCAAAATGAATAGTCCTAAGATCCCTGAGGACTTTTGTCCTTTACTTCTAAAAGGACTCCTGTGCAAAAGGCAGCATTTATGAAAGAGATAAAGCCAGGATTCCTCTGGTTAGAGTGGAGCTCCCCAGTAGCCTTTGACACTGATGTAGATGGACAAGCTCAGGTTAAAGACTGCTGACTGTATAGCTTACCCAGCATCCCTCCGCAATGCTGGGGACTGAAGCCAGAGCCTAACACAGAGTGTAAAGCTTTACTGATAAGCTACATTCTTAAACCCTAGAATCCTTTCTGATCCTTAAATTCTTTGTTTTAAATATGAATAATTTTTATAGAGAAGAATATGAAACAGTAAGACTGATTTCCATGTGGAGGTTGAGGAAGGTATCCGATCATTTTAGAATCTACTTCAGGGTCTGGAAATTAGAACGTCAAAGAAGCCAATGAGATCACTTAGTCGGATCCAATTATTAAACAGCTGAGATCCAGGGGAATGAAAGGATTTGCCCAAAATTGTACACAGCTCAAGTATCCTAACTCTGCATCTACTGTCATGACTACCCAAGGATTCAAGACCGCTAATAAGATCTGCTCTGGGAAAAGACTGGCCTTGTAGCCTCTTCCAGAGAATACAAGAACACCCACCAGTATCAAAACCCCCAATTAGTTTTTAACACCAAGTAATTATACCAAGAGCCCTAATACTCATTGGCTGTATTTGACGAAGAAACCTACTGCTTGAGATATAGCTGAACACAACATTAAAGAATCCGTGTATCAGGAAGGCTACTGGTATGGACGGATGCCAAGCCTCAGAGTATCTCAGCCTGGCAAAGGGGAAGTTGTTTGGAAGAATGGTGCGGGGCAGGGGTAGACTCACTCAAAACAGAACTCAGGAGTATCCTTTATCTGCCATACTCTAGGACACGCTGGGAGGAAAAGGGTGGTCTGACCCTATCACATTCTTACTTCACCCCAAACAAACCTTCTGGAATAGACAGACACACCGGGAAGCACTCTACACGTAATGGCACTGCAATTCATGAAGCCAAATCGTTAGGCTGTAAATATCGTCTCCTCACATCATATCAGGTTCTACCAAGTCAGTCATCAAGATGTCAGTTCCCAGACATTTCTGTAATCCGGTACTGCCCATAAGGACAATAGACCTCCATTACTCCCTGGGACTCACATGAGACCTACAGAGGCTGTAATCTATTGACCGATGCTCATAACTATTTCCTACACACTCTTTTGATGGTACAGACTCTTCATGGGGAGGAAGCAGGGAGAGATTATCTCGCGCTGTGCAGTCAGAAGATCGGGGTCTAATGAGGAACACCACACTGAGCCTGGATGTTCTCCATGTTTGTTACATGCGAGAAACCATGAGATGGAGGATTATTCTGCCATCTTTTCCTACTGCTAATCTAGAGGTGCGGGTGGTGATTCCCCGTGGCTGACATGAGGGCTTTTACGGAAGGGGGAATTAGCAGGAATTTATATTCGGATCGAACTGTTATCTGTCACTTTGGCTTAGATTTAGGGTTTGATCTTAGATACAGAGAATGCTAAATAAAGTAGTAAAATTCAAACTGTCACTTATCAAACAAGCTGAATTATATGTGAGGCATTAAATGTATTTTAAGAAACTTTTTACACACAAGTAATCTTTAAATGTAAATTATTATGTAGATGTGTGGGTAATCCTTGTAAAAAGTCTCCCAGATTTGCCATAATTTTATGATAAAATGTTGAAAAAGGGGGCTGCAGAGATGGCTCAGCAGTTAAGAGCACTGGCTGTTCTTCCAGAGGTCCTGGGTTCAATTCCCAGCAACCACATGGTGGCTCACAACCATCTGTAATGAGATCTGATTCCCTCTTCTGGTGTGCATGAAGAGAGCAGTATACTCCCATACATTAAATAAGTAAATAAATAAATAAATATTTGAAAATGTTGGGAAAAAGAGAAATAATAAAAAAAGAAACTACAAACATATCAATATGAATCCTCGTCTATAAAAAAACATGAAATTTACATCCCAAACTCAAAAGTGACAAACATGACTTACCTTCCACAGTAAAAACACTAATAGAGCCAGCATCAGAATCCCGGCAAGCACAGCCAGGAGGATGATCCACCACGCTATCCCTGAATACTGAGCTACCGTCTTTGAGGGGAACACCGTCACTCGAACCTGCAGGGCACACAAGAGAGGTCACTATAAACCAGATGTTCACACAGTGGGCACATAGAGGCCACTATAAACCAGATGCTAGCTCACACAGTGGGCACTGATGGCTGCTGTTCTGCTCAACTCTGCTCTTGTGTACATGTTCTGAATGAAGTGTTAAGGACAGACAATTCACTTCCTTTGACAGCCATTTCTCACAACAGAATACTGCTTCAATGGTCTCTCTCTCTGAAGACCTTACCCAGAGCCTGGGAAGGCCTGGGCTGTATTTCTAATGCAACTCTTAAAGTGTGTGTGTGTGTGTGTATATGTGTGTGTGTTTTAAAGAAAAGTAGAGAAAACTATACAATGATGTACCCATAATTCCCTTTTGAGTCTGAACAGCTATCAGCAGCTAACTGGTTTGGTTTTGTTGTTGTTTTTAAATCTTGCTGTCCCACATGCTTAGTAAACATGTTCTACCTCCAAGTTCTACCTCCAGCCTTCAACCTGCATCCTTTTGAGAAGGATCACACTTTTAGGCAATTTTCAGCAGTGGAAAGGAAAGGGTAGGTTTGGGTGAAATTGTTCTACAAAGCCCAGATTCCAAAGACACTGTGAAATAGGGGGGTGAGCTTCGTAACAAAAGGGAGACATTCATTTTTTTTTCCCCCCTGGGCTATCAAACTAAACACCCTCGTAACAACACAATTTCCTAAAATGACTTGTTACCATGCTCTTAAAACAATATGTATGGACAAAGTAGGTTCCTTCAGGTGTAATGCAGACTCAAGCTGTAGCAATGAGTAACATAGTCTAAGCATGTGATCACTGGCAAACACCCATCAAAAATGCTTACCCCCAAACCTAAAATGTCTTCTCAGCGATTTGTACTGAATAGAAATGTCTACAAGGCTTTACAGTTCTTAATAACTTTCCCCTTTGGAGTCATTAAGCTTTATGCATTTTCATGGGAGTGGCTTTCTATAGGTGTCTCATTCACCGTGTGCCAAAGGCAGAAAGGGTTCATACTCTACTGGTACAGTGAGCAGTACAGAGGCTACGTCAGCTTGCCAACTGTCAAAACATGTACCCCAATTTACATTGTAAAGCCCCCTCTTACTGAACAACAGTATAAATCACCTAGCAAAGGGATTGTCACAACTTTTATAAAACTTAGTATCAAAGGCACTATGCACCCCATGCACATATAAGCCCATCTTCTAAAAGCACACGTGTGATGGTTTGCATATGCTCAGCCCAGGGAGTGGCACTATTAGAAGGTGTAGCCCTGATGGAGCAGGTGTGTCACTGTGGGTGTGGGCTTTAAGACCCTCCTCCTAGCTGCCTGGAGGTCAGTATTCTGCTAGCAGCCTTCAGATGCAGACGTACAACTCTCAGCTCTGCCTGCACCATGCCTGCCATGTTCCTGCCTTGATGGTAATGGACTGACCCTCTGGCCCTGTAAGCCAGCCCCAATGAAATGTCCTTACAAGAGTTGCCTTGGTCATGGTGTCTGTTCACAACAGCAAAACCCTAACTAAGACAGCACATGTCTGAAGTTCTTTGAATTTGAAACCCCTAGAACGAATATCTCATTGCCCGGAAGAATGCCGTACTGACTTCCACCTATTACAATTTCTTCTAGCTTTAGCAGGCAAGAAGCTTGGATATTCCCTATAGATTTTTAGGAATAAAACGGAGACACACGCACACACATACACAGTCCCTTTTTTCTCGGATTACATCGAAATTCTTGACACTAAACTTTACTCGTTTTCACTTCTGGCACAGGAGTACAGGGAAGACACCCGTGTGTTTTAACAGGTGCTGCCTGCCATGTGGATTTAATTTAACTGATGTCAAAACACAATCATTTTACCTGGCTCCATGGTGTGGTTTCTGATTTTACTTGTTATGACACTGCCTAAATTTAAAAGTGTCTTAGTGAGTGGCAAACACTGAACTCTTGAAATCAGTCCATTAGTAAACAGAATTTTAGTTTTCCTCCTTAAAAAAAAAAAAAGCAGGATTCGATTTTTAAAAGACTGAATTACACAATCTATTTTGTGTCTACTGACAAAGAAAATGATCTTCAGACTAGAAAGGATGCAAGACCTGAGATGAGAATGAAAGCGTAACCCAGAGGAAGTCAGGGGATTGAGGAAGACGCCATCCTGAGGCTCCAATATTCAGGCTCAAACACGGCACCTTCAGCATACAAGGAAGTCCGTCCAGCATGGGTCCTGAGCTACTGTAGCCCAGAAATCACAGAAAATGGGAGGTCCTGGAAGACCAGTCATAAGAAAATGTCTTCATTTTCAAAAGAAATGGGTTCTAGATAAAAGGCTAGAAGGCAGGACCATTCAGACTCCATCTCCAAAGTGCCCAAGATAAGGATTTTCCTTTGTGAATGAACAGGCAACCAGACTTGACGTCAGGCCTTCAATTCTACTGCCTTCTACTTGAGACCTGGGATCTGGTCTGTGACTGGCTGGTCACCTGACAGTTAGGGTGAGACAACCTTCCTTCTGAAGGTGTCCAAGGAGACAGGACAGTTCTCTCTATCATTGGAGAGGCCAAAAGTTGTTCCAAAGGAAACACCAGGGACTTAGTTTACAAAAATCAATTCTAGACTGATTGACTGATTGATTGATTGATTCATTCATTCATTCATTCATTCACAGGGATTTTGAGATAGGGTCTCACTGTAGTCTGTCTTAACCTGGGATTCACTGGGATTCCCAGGCTCCCTCAGACTTGCAGCAATTCTCCTGCTTCAGCCTTCCAAGTGCTAAGATTGTAGATGTGAGACACTGTGATTGGTTTCCCGATCCCTGATGTATAGAGAATTATCTTTTCTAGTAACCACCATTGGCCACACATAGCACAGGCCTTCTGAGAATGGCTGCAGCTGCAGGGATGGGCTGACTTCACTTTCTACTGGCCTGTAAGCTATTCGTCCATTGCATGGCTCCCCGGCTCTCATCCTGACCACAGCTCTGCTGAATGGAGGACTCTGGGCTTTTATGGGTGTGTGTGTGTGTGTGTGTGTGTGTGTGTGTGTGTGTGTGTGTGTGTGTGTGTGTGTGTGTGTTTATTGGGTGTGTGTGTGTGTGTGTGTGTGTGTGCATGTAGCACTTGGGATTGAACCTAGGGTGGTGGCAGGAGGCATGAGCCACATGCCCCCTTTAAACATTTTATTTTGGAACAGGGCCCCACTAAATTACCCAGACGAGCCTTGACCTCACTCTGGAATCCGCACAGACTAAACTAGTGACCGTCTTAGCTTCCTGAGTAGCCAGGTTATTAACACACCTGCATTATCAGGCTTGGCGTGGGTTAATTGTTTTACTTTCAACAATTCTATTAAAATACAACCTCAAACGACAGAACCTCAAACCGTCCCTTAAGGAGCAACAGGACCTGAGGGGTATGAGTACCAAAGAAGATGACCTCAGGTCGTAGCCATGGTGTAGCAAAGTGGCCGGCCCTGAGGGAACCAGATCTCACCTGAGTGCCCGCGTGAGGGAGCTTGATATTCTGAGCGGCGGCCGTCACATCTATGGACGCCCTCACGAGGATGTCCAAGTAGTTCAGTTTGGAATATTCCTACGGGCGACGAGAGAAGTGTTAGGAAACTGACAAATGCCCTGCCATTGGCAGTAGCAAATTCCTCCAGGAGGTAGAGCCACACCTCTAGAAACGTGCTGTTCCACAGCCTGGAGCGTAGAACGAGAGAGGCCTTGCTGTCCAGCCCTCGCAGTGGACACCTGATGTTCACACACCTCACGTTGACGCTGCAGTTCTAAAGAGGAGACTGGTGGTCAGAACCCACGCTTCTGGGAAGCCATCCCTTGTTCGCACAGGGCACATCCACGGCCTGGAAAAATACTCACGAGGGTCTGGTATTTTCTTTCGGAAAATAGAGAAAACGTCCTGCTGTCGTCTATCTGTTTTTCAGGAAGTTCCCGCTTCTTTCTTGAGTTGTGAGACTCCTAAAAGTGATATCCAAAACAGACAAGTGCTATGTACATCTGCCTGTTACATAAGCCTCCCAAACAAAGCCAAATTTATAGCATCGGTATTATTCAGTCCTCTCCCCCACTGTGTGGCCCACTTCAGTGCCAGCAGCCCACAGGCATGGAGGCCGGGCAATGGTTAGGAGCTACGGTTTGTTCTAGCATGGGGCACTACGAGAGTATTCACCTTCTCATGCTTCTTTTCCTGTCCTGTGATAAGACACCCTGACATAAGAGGTGTGATGGTTTGTGTACGCTTGGCCCAGGGAGTGGCACTGTTGGGAGGTGTGGCCTTCTTGGAGTAGGTGTGGCCTTGTGGGTATGGGCTTTAATACCCTTGTCCTAGCTGCCTGCAAGCCAACATTCTGCTAGCAACCCTCAAATGAAGATGTAGAACTCTCAGCTCCTCCTGCACCAGGCCTGCCTGGATGCTGTCATGTTCCTACCTTGGTGATAATGCACTGAACCTCTGAACCTGTAAGCCAGCCCCAATTAAATGCTGTCTTCTTAAGAGTTGCCTTGGTCATGGTGTCTGTTCACAGCAGTAAAACCCTAACTAAGACAAGGGGCTTGTTTTGCTTCAAGGTTCCATCATGGTGGAGGAAGGTAAGGAGCTGAAGGCAGCTGGTCACATGGCATCCACAGTCGAGAAGCAGGGAGTAATGAATGCTTGGCTAACTTTCTCCTTTCCATACGTCCAGGATCCCAGACCAGGGATTGGTGCCAGCGACTCTAAGGGTGGGTCTTCCCACCTCAAGAATCATTATCAAAATAATCCTTCACAGGCATGGCTGGAGGCTAAACACCCTCTAGGTGTGCTTAGTGTCTCAGGGTCTGCCAAGGCTACCACCATTAACCATCCCATCTTCCCTCCCACCATCAAAAGCAGAGAAAAGGTAAAACCAGCAAGTATTACGGCCATTTTAAGTTCATCAATGGGGACTCACAAGTCTGTTTATTTAAGTAGTTTTTCCTAGTGTGATACTGAAACTCAGAAAAAGAAAAAGATACCTCCTCTGATCTTGTTTCTCCACTCAACCACAAGTACATCAAACTGTTAGTCTACTGAGACCAGACCTACCCCACCCCAGCACTCAGTGTCTGCCAGAGGAGACAGCACATATGGAATGAGGAAACCCATGAAGGACAATAAGAAAGCACAAGACCCTTTGTATGATCAACTCAGAGAGGAGCATTGAAAACTAAAACAGATAAGAACTTTTAACATCATGTCCTCCGTATGCAAGCCGAGTCTCTCTTATTAGCAATGTTTAGAGCATTTTGGATTTACAATTGCTGCAAAGGGACAGTCAGCATGTAATGTAAGAATAGAAATAACAGGTCATTACGTTTCTCAATGTCGGTGAGTCAAGGAGCATGCTGTAAGCTCCCATAATACCCAGTCACTTCAGAATTTAAAATAAGAGGGCTGGAGATGCAGCTGAATTGGCAGGATGTGTGCCTAGAATGCATGAAGCCCTGGATTTGAGCCTAGCATGCATGGCCTAGCATGTACGGGTGTAACAGCACACGCTGTAATACCAGTACTTGGGAGGTAGTGGTTGGAGGATCAAGATGTAAAGGTTCAAGGTCAGCCTGAGCTATATAAGATCTGCCTCAAAAACAGCCAAGCCAGGCACCATGGTGCATGCCTTTAATCCCAGCCCCTGGGAGACAGAGACAGAGGGATCTCTGAGTTTGAGGCCAGCGTGGTGAGTTCCAGGACAGCCAGGGCAACACAGAGAAACCTTGTCACAAAACAATAACCCCAAGACCCCAAACAATAGCCAACCCCCTGAGAATCTAAAAGACAAGTGATAGCCATCCATGGACAATGGAGTCATTGTGGGGTAGGGGACAGTAAAAACGATCTCAAATTTTTCTCAAGAGAATACACACAGTGCTCAGTCTGGTAGTGTCACACAGTAAGGGACGCTATGAACACTTACTATTAGTAAGAATCAAAGTGTTCAAGGTCATCTGCCTCGGTACAAAGGCCTCGGCAGTGCCTTCCTAACGCTCTGTGCAATTTACGTCCACTGCTTCGTTCCCAGGGGATGTTCTCCTTACATAGCTTATTGGGTCGTAACACTTTAGGAAGCATCCTTCATCTCAACAAGTGGACAAGTGGGTGTTCCATAATGGTCGTGCATCAGCAGAAACACCTTAGTCTGACTGGCTTACTCAGTTATGATGAGAAAACTGTGACACCCACAGAAAAAAAGTCAACACGCCACAGTGCGGCTTCCCTAGCAGAGTCAAGTCTCTGGGGTGGGGGTGGGGGTGGAGGTGGAGGTGAGGGAGGGGGACGCGCAGGAAACACGTCAACCCGTCAACATACCTTCAGCTTGAGGAAGTTTATTTCATTGTGTGGTTCACAGACAACCTGCTCCAAACCTTTGGACTCGACCTTCATCAAATAAAGCAACCATTTGCCATTGCTAATCTCCTTGGGCCACTGGATATTCAGGGTTGCCGTGCCGAGGTTTTTAAGAGGTTTACCCAAGTTAATCACCTGTCAGGAAACAACATACAGCGCTACAATATCATCCTTTTAAGGCAAAGTTAAGTAGTGCTTCCTACTGCCTACAGGCTCAATACCCGGCATAATCCTACAAATCCCGCCAATGGATCAGGAATGGAGTGTGCAAAATAGACAGCTGTACTTAGAAGACTCTTGTCATAAAAACAGGAGGGGGAAATGGTCAAAGAGGAAGGAATGCTAGCTCAATCCATGAGTATCTTATGTCACAAACTCCACAGTGCAGGTGCTACGGCATGTTCCTGTCAACACGAGGAAAGCCCTGGGTGCACGTGTGAACTCGTCAGTGAGCAGAGGACAGAGCCTCTGCTACGGCCAAGGCACCCGTAACCCCACTTCTGGAAAGCCTCCCTACTGTGCAAATGAAGTTGTCTCTGCCATCAGCCACATAGGGAAGGCCATGGGGAACCGCATGACAGCTCAGAGCCAGTGCTGGGAGCTGAGCAGCTTTGTACAACAGGGGTCCAGAGTGAGCAGGCAGGAGTGGCCTGCCTGTACTACTGAGCAGAGTTCTAATCCCCGTCTGACAGACTGCAGAGCTCATGTCAGCCAGCATTCCTTGAGAGACCGTGCCTCTTTAGCGTGCTGGGTTAGGGACATGTCCACTCTTGCCATTTCGGGCTTTAAGCTCAATGCCCACCAGCATTTCAGGAACTCAATCTGCACCATGCTCACCTAAGTCCAAGTTCAGTGTGTTAAACTGGACCCGGAGTCGCTGTGGGTGCCCACCCTGAGCCCGCCATCTATCTGTCTCCTTTGCTGGCAGATACCAAGTCTCCTCCCACCACCACAAAATTGGGCCTGCAAGAGGGAAGTAAATGGGACTATTCCTTCAGACAAGAGCACCAGAAAGATGACTTTCTAACAAAGAAAGAAATGAATTGCACATTCTGAGGTCAACTACAAATTAACTTAGAACTTTTTCTGTTCTATAGACTCTGAGGGAAAAGAAATTTTAAGGGTTACTTCTTGTCCATACTGCATGCACATTACAACTCCCAAAAGTTACTACTCTTTACTTGGGAGGATAAAGTTTCTACTGTCTCAAAACAGGCAAACATTTTCAACTGAGTGTTTCCTTAAGATGTTTGCGACTGATCATTGATTAAAATGACATGTCGACATCGTGTCTGGGACCGATGGATCGACCTTACCCTGAATTCATACTCTATTAAACTTCCTACTTCATCTTCAGACTTCATGGCCTGCTCACCAACAACTGTACCTCCAAAATACACCTGCGAAGGCTTAGCGACTCTGTCAAATTAAAAAAACACCCGTTTCAGTGAGAATTATAAATGGTTCTTTCAAACATTGATTTGTTATGCCAAACACAACACTTACCCAGAGACCGATAAAAGCAATTCAATAACCACTTTTGCTTTCGCTGTAATTGGAGCCAAATTATCCTGATTGCTTGTTCTGAAAATGAAAGGGGAAACAATGGGGTTTTATTTGAACAGTCAGCTTTCTCATTACAATTACATTTCTTTTATGAGTTAGATCAGCGCTAATTCAGCAGCTCTAGGGTTCTCCCGAAGTAAGAATGGAAGGGTTGAAGTAACTCTTACGTTTCCAACTTCAGATTAATATCCAGATCTGTGGTGTCAAAGGTGACCTCGGTGGTACTTAAAATCAGATAAAAAGTAACCTGAAAAATACATGTGAAGAGTTGTTACCCAGGGCTGGGCCTCTGGGCACAGCACTGGTGTTCGGAACAGTAAAGCAGGGCGTGGAGGCATCACCTACACTGGAATTTCTCTTGAAAGGATTTCCGAGCTCACAGTCAGCTTGGGAGCCATTCTGGTTGGCAACACAGCTCAGCTGCTTCTCCTATGGTAGAAAAGGCTTTGGGGTCATGGTCTGTTCCTGTGCTCTGTGATACTGGTCTTTCCCTCCCTGCTGCTTCCTCAGAAACACTTACAGGGAAAGCCCTCAGCTCTCTGTAGGCGGAATATGTCAGGGTGTCTGGAAATGTTGCGATGAGTTTGGCTTCGTGGGCATCATCACCATCTTTCCGGGGATTCCTTGGATCAGAAGGGCCGTTGGTCACCGTTATTTCCAGAGCTATATCTTTCTGATCTTTTAGGACTAATTCTGGGATGCCTTTCTGACTATTAAAAAGGAAGAGAAAGAGACAATCAACCCACGTTCGGTTCCTTTTGTAACCAAAGTCTAGAGGTCTATTACTTCTGCTTGTGATTCTTACATTGGAAGGTAAGAGAATTTGTCTTGATTTCCTTCTCGGGTACCAAATTTATACTCTAGCTTAAGGTTGCTGTTACAGACATTGTCGTCTCCACATCCTTCCTTTAAGAAGTGGACCTGGAGGGAAGCAAACGCAAAGATGTAAGTTTCTAAAGGTCTCCACAGTCTGCTTCCCTGTGGTCTTTTACCCTCCTTTGTCAAACAGCCTGGGTCCTGCTCTATCAAAGTGACATTGACCAGGTCAAGGCGGTGGGGTGCAGCACAGCATAAGCCCCTACCAAGCCACTGGGAATCTGAGCTCCAAACCCACCTCTGACACCTGCTGGGCTGTGTGGCTTTACACAAGACACTTTTCATTCTGGCTTGGTCTCATCATGGTCTCACATAGGGGAGCACTTGAAGGGGAGCTGTTTCAGTATCACGGCCCTATGCTCCCTGAAGTGAGTTAAATATTTTAACTCATTTAACCCTCACAACATTCGACAGAGACCCTATCCTTCTGAGCCCATTGCACAGATGAGGAAAACCCAATTAGGAACAAGTTCTCCTCTTCCTGTTATGTTTAACTTGGCTCAGGAGCTGGGAATGTGCACAAGAACTAGTAACACAGTAACAGTGTATCACACATCACAAGACACGCAGGGTAGAAAAACATAACTAATCCTAACTGGTGACCAAACAACCAACAAAGGGTAGTGTTAGACTGAAAGCAGTGAGTTCTTTTTCAAAGCTAAGGGTAAGGAACTGTACCGGGGCCTCAGTTACCATTTCAGCAGTAGCTGGACTTTTGTTGTCGTTGTTGTTGTTTCGGTTTGGTTTTGGTTTTTATGAAGACAGGGTGTCAGGTAGCCTAGGCAGGCCTTAAAGTTGCTAGATAGTCAAAGATGGCCCTGCATTTCCGGTCCTCCTGTCTCTACCTCCCACGTGTGGGCATTACAGGCATGGACCACCTTGCCATTTTTATGTGGTGCTGGGGATGAAGTCAAGGCTTTGTGCATGCCAGGCAAGCACTCTACCTACTCAGCCACATCTGCATCCACGAACTGGATCTTGACAGCTAGCGCGTGGTATCACAGCAAACGTGCTAAGCATTTGGGAGGCCCTGGGTATAATTCCCAGCACCAAGACAGTGACCAAGATGACGCTAGTTGATAGCCAGGCTGTGGAGGCACATGCCTTTAATCCCAGTACTCAGGAGGAGGAAGAGGAAGGTGGGCCTGAGTTCGAGGCCAGCCTGGTCTACAGAGCAAGTTCTAGGACAGCCAGGGCTACACAGAGAAATCCTGTCTCAAAATAAAATAAAAATATGATGACGACGATGACAACAACAACAGCAGTAATAACAACAATGCCAGATCAAGATGTCATACTTCACTAGGCTCATTTCTACTCTGTCCTAGTGCACAGATCCCATATCATACGACATATCCAGCAGGCCACGGAATACATGTTCCTATAATGACCAAGCTGCATTAGACACTGAAGTATTTCATTGTGATTGGTTTTTTTTTGCTTTGCTAAGTTTTACTATTCCTTAATTTTAATAATAGACACGTATCATACTGTGTTGTTCTCAGTGGTAGAATAAAGTATGTCAACTACAGGAGAATGAAGTTTGGTTAATTATAGTCTCGGTAAGGACCAGGGGCCAAAAACAATGAAGAAAACAATGAAGAAAAAGAAATTCTGATCCCCAAAATCCATCTTAGGTTTTTATTCTTCACTGCCAATTTGAGAGACAACTTCTCAGAGGCCAATTATGTGTATAGAAATAAGAAGTGTTTTTGTTGATTATTTTTTTCTTAAGGTCTCACCTTGCACCCTGGTTGGTCTGAAATTTGCTGTGTAAATCACACTGACCTTGACCTCACAGAGATCCTCCAGCCTCTGCCTCTGAGTGCTGGGATTAAAAGCACACACACGGCCATTCATACCTGCCACAGGAAGTGGCCTGCAAAACAAACCCAACACTGGCAAAAGAGAAAGCCAAGAAGCTCACATCTGTCTGCACTGTTTTGGCTTCATTTGAATTCAAGATGGGAAGAACTTCCGGAAGTGAATTCACCCGCCGCCGAGAGCTGGGCTCCTCGATCTCCACAGAAGCCGTGATGGGGATGGGGCGCAGCTTGTCTCTGATGTTTTCCTGCAAAGGGTGCAGTGACACAGTCAGTGTGCTCAAATGCGAACGGACCTCCAAAACGATGACAGCGCAGAGATGAAGGGTGCTGTTTAGGAACCAAGCGTCCCCCCGACACCCGAGCCCTGGTCGGGTGCCACACACTCACCTGCAGCCAGAGCGTCTCCTCCATGCATGCCCGCTGCTTCTGCCTGTTCAGGGTCAGCTTCTGAGTATACTTTGGCTCAGAACCTTGGTTTCGAAACTGAACTCTTGACGACAACCCTGACTTTCTTCTTTCTTTTTCAGCTTCAAGAATACCCAAAATTGCTAGGTTGGGATGAACAAAATGGTGTTAGCTTAAAGGGCATCTACACACCCCCTGAGCAACAGATAACATGAGTTCTTTTACAGCGCTCTGCCCCATAACCTTTGCTTCTCAGAATTTGGGGACCTTTGAGGTGTTTAATCCAACTGTTTCTTCCCAACGCTGTTACTATTTTAAAGTTAAATTCTCACTGGACCACCTGGGGGAGCTCGAGAACAAGCTAGAACCTTCTTCTGCTGAAGCTAGGAACCAATCACTTTCTGGCTGAATTTCAGGAACTCAAAGAGTACTAAAGATAACTGGAAATAGCCAATGTTCCTGCCTCAGGACTCTTTCAGCCTGTCCTCCACGACCTTGGGTCTTTGCTATTTGAAAAGGTGTCTGAGAAAGCAGGCTCCTACAAGCTGAGCTGGTTGGTATTTGCATTTTACAGAGACACCTGGGAACAAAAGGAAGGACTGCCAAGAAATCACAGCTAGCTTCAGCTACAGTGTGAGTCTGTCTGGAAAAACAGAAAGGTGGATAGATAGATGAGAGATAGACAGACAGACAGACAATAGACAGATGATAGATGACAGACGGATGATAGATAGACAGATGATAGATGACAGACAGACAAATTGGACTGACATTTCTTTCAGTAGCTGGAAGCCAGGTGTTTAGCATAACCCAGCTTTCATACGTAAGTCTGTAGCCTGCAGCAGAGGTGGTTGGCTGCTCAGTGCCTCGGATTATGCAGCTTGGAGGCAGGCCAGGATCTGGACCGTCAGAAGCTCACTTCTGGACTCTGGAATGCATTCTTCACTGGGTCACTAATTATGCTTCTCATGGGCCAGTACTTCAATCACTTACATTCATTAAGCACTTGCTAAAACCGTCAGAGGAAAGAAAGCACAGGAGCGTGCACGGGAGCGTGCACAGGAGTGTGCAAAGGAGCAAGCACAGGAGCGTGCACAGGAACGTGCACAGGAGGTCAGGCACAGGAAACAGCCTCCAGGAAAAACTCTGTTCCAGAAAATGGAGACAGCAAGCATTCTACCATTCATGCTAGGGTGAAAGAGATCTTGTTGAGGGTTTGTTGCTTGTTTGAAACAGATCTCATGTAGCCCTGGTTGCCTGGAACCATTTCTCCTTCCTGCACTTCCTGGGTGCT